>NW_020527034.1:0-34600 GCF_003368295.1 Carassius auratus | reverse complement strand
CCTAACATTAGTTTTTGTGCATATACTTCTAACACATTAAAACTGTCCTTACAGCATTGCAGAAAACATTGTATTTCCATAAGGCATAACGCACTATCAGTTTGGCAGATTTCACCTAATACTGATGACAACAGCTTTCTCCCTGAATAGAGATGAAAACTTTGACAGATTTGGGCTTGATCTTCACTTTCATTTGAACCAGCAAGCACTAATGTTCACATTACTCGACTCACGAAATGCTGTAAACTGACAATCTTGATCATTGGAGTCCTCAACATCAAGTTTTGTGGCGATGACTAACTTCTAAAACATTAAAAACTGCGCTTACAGCATCTGCAGGAAAACATTGTATACCGTTTCATACAAGGCATACAACATCTATCAGTTTGGCAAGAATTTGCACTTAATACTGAATGAAACAGCTTTCTCTAATAGAGAGAAAAGCTTTTGAGCAGATTTGGGCTTGATTTTCACTTCATTTGAACAGAAGCACTATTTCAAACATTACTGGACTCAGAAAGCTGTAAACTGACAATCTTGATCATTGAAGTCCTAACATTAGTTTTTGTGGCATATAACTTTCTAACACATTAAAAACTGTCTTACAGCATTGCAGAAAAACATTGTATTTCATAAGGCATAAGCATCTATCAGTTTGGCAAGATTTGCACTTAATACTGAATGAAACAGCTTTCTCTGATAGAGAGAAAAGCTTTTGAGCAGATTTGGGCTTGATTTCACTTCATTTGAACAGAAGCACTATTTCAACATTACTGGACTCAGAAAGCTGTAAACTGACAATCTTGATCATTGAAGTCCTAACATAAGTTTTTGTGCATATAACTTCTAACACATTAAAAACTGTCTTACAGCATTGCAGAAAACATTGTATTTCATAAGGCATAAACATCTTTCAGTTTGGCAAGATTTGCACTGAATACTGAATGAAACAGCTTTCTCTAATAGAGAGAAAAGCTTTTGAGCAGATTTGGGCTTGATTTCACTACATTTGAACAGAAGCACTAGTTCAACATTACTGGACTCAGAAAGCTGTAAACTGACAATCTTGATCATTGAAGTCCTAACATTAGTTTTTTGTGCATATAACTTCTAACACATTAAAAACTGTCTTACAGCATTGCAGAAAACATTGTATTTCATAAGGCATAAGCATCTATCAGTTTGGCAAGATTTGCACTTAATACTGAATGAAACAGCTTTCTCTGATAGAGAGAAAAGCTTTTGAGCAGATTTGGGCTAGATTTCACTTCATTTGAACAGCAGCACTATTTCAACATTACTGGACTCAGAAGCTGTAAACTGACAATCTTGATCATTGAAGTCCTAACATAAGTTTTTGTGCATATAACTTCTAACACATTAAAAACTGTCTTACAGCATTGCAGAAAACATTGTATTTCATAAGGCATAAACATCTTTCAGTTTGGCAAGATTTGCACTGAATACTGAATGAAACAGCTTTCTCTAATAGAGAGACAAGCTTTTGAGCAGATTTGGGCTTGATTTCACTTCATTTGAACAGAAGCACTATTTCAACATTACTGGACTCAGAAAGCTGTAAACTGACAATCTTGATCATTGAAGTCCTAACATAAGTTTTTGTGCATATAACTTCTAACACATTAAAAACTGTCTTACAGCATTGCAGAAAACATTGTATTTCATAAGGCATAAACATCTTTCAGTTTGGCAAGATTTGCACTGAATACTGAATGAAACAGATTTCTCTAATAGAGAGAAAAGCTTTTGAGCAGATTTGGGCTTGATTTCACTATATTTGAACAGAAGCACTATTTCAACATTACTGGACTCAGAAACATGTAAACGGACAATCTTGAGCATTGTAGTCCTAGCATAAGTTTTTGTGCATATAACTTCTAACACATTAAAAACTGTCTTACAGCATTGCAGAAAACATTGTATTTCATAAAGCATAATCACCTTTCAGTTTGGCAAGATTTGCACTGAATACTGAATGAAACAGCTATCTCTAATAGAGAGAAAAGCTTTGAGCAGATTTGGGCTTGATTTCACTACATTTGAACAGAAGCACCATTTCAACATTACTGGACTCAGAAAGCTGTAAACTGACAATCTTGATCATTGAAGTCCTAACATAAGTTTTTGTGCATATAACTTCTAACACATTAAAAACTGTCTTACAGCATTGCAGAAAACATTGTATTTCATAAGGCATAAGCACCTTTCAGTTTGGCAAGATTTGCACTGAATACTGAATGAAACAGTTTACTCTAATAGAGAGAAAAGCTTTTGAGCAGATTTGGGCTTGATTTCACTACATTTGAACAGAAGCACTATTTCAACATTACTGGACTCAGAAAGCTGTAAACTGACAATCTTGATCATTGAAGTCCTAACATAAGTTTTTGTGCATATAACTTCTAACACATTAAAAACTGTCTTACAGCATTGCAGAAAACATTGTATTTCATAAAGCATAAGCACCTTTCAGTTTGGCAAGATTTGCACTGAAAACTGAATGAAACAGCTATCTCTAATAGAGAGAAAAGCTTTTGAGCAGATTTGGGCTTGATTTCACTACATTTGAACAGAAGCACCATTTCAACATTACTGGACTCAGAAAGGTGTAAACTGACAATCTTGATCATTGAAGTCCTAACATTAGTTTTTGTGCATATAACTTCTAACACATTAAAAACTGTCTTACAGCATTGCAGAAAACATTGTATTTCATAAGGCATAAGCATCTATCAGTTTGGCAAGATTTGCACTTAATACTGAATGAAACAGCTTACTCTGATAGAGAGAAAAGCTTTTGAGCAGATTTGGGCTTGATTTCACTTCATTTGAACAGCAGCACTATTTCAACATTACTGGACTCAGAAAGCTGTAAACTGACAATCTTGATCATTGAAGTCCTAACATAAGTTTTTGTGCATATAACTTCTAACACATTAAAAACTGTCTTACAGCATTGCAGAAAACATTGTATTTCATAAGGCATAAACATCTTTCAGTTTGGCAAGATTTTCACTTAATACTGAATGAAACAGCTTTCTCTAATAGAGAGAAAAAGCTTTTGAGCAGATTTGGGCTTGGTTTCACTTCATTTGAACAGAATCACTATTTCAACATTACTGGACTCAGAAAGCTGTAAAACTGACAATCTTGATCATTGAAGTCCTATGTAATGAAGGTTCAATCAGAGTAGAGGAAGGAGACCAGAGTCGGCGTACGGGGCTCGTGAGAGGCTTTATTCCAAAACCAAAACAAAACAAATAAACAAACAAACAAGCGCGGCAGGTGCGCGCACTTTCTAACAGCACTTCGGCCACGGATACTGCGTCTGGTTTGCTCGATCGCTCTCCAGCTTCCTGCGCTCACGAGTCCCCGTCTCTCTCTCCTTTCGCCGGCTGTCGAGCTCCTTAAATGCGAGTTCCCCACGCCAATCACTGAAACGAGATCCAGGTGTTACTTGTTTCTCACCACTTATCGCCGCTCGTCTCTTCACTCGCTCTCCCGTTGCAGACTTCGCTAAACCGCGCCTCCGCCACATCCTAACATTAGTTTTTGTGCATATAACTTCTAACACATTAAAAACTGTCTTACAGCATTGCAGAAAACATTGTATTTCATAAGGCATAAGCATCTATCAGTTTGGCAAGATTTGCACTTAATACTGAATGAAACAGCTTTCTCTAATAGAGAGAAAAGCTTTTGAGCAGATTTGGGCTTGATTTCACTTCATTTGAACAGAAGCACTATTTTCAACATTACTGGACTCAGAAAGCTGTAAACTGACAATCTTGATCATTGAAGTCCTAACATTAGTTTTTGTGCATATAACTTCTAACACATTAAAAACTGTCTTACAGCATTGCAGAAAACATTGTATTTCATAAGGCATAAGCATCTATCAGTTTGGCAAGATTTGCACTTAATACTGAATGAAACAGCTTACTCTGATAGAGAGAAAAGCTTTTGAGCAGATTTGGGCTTGATTTCACTTCATTTGAACAGAAGCACTTTTTCAACATTACTGGACTCAGAAAGCTGTAAACTGACAATCTTGATCATTGAAGTCCTAACATAAGTTTTTGTGCATATAACTTCTAACACATTAAAAACTGTCTTACAGCATTGCAGAAAACATTGTATTTCATAAGGCATAAACATCTTTCAGTTTGGCAAGATTTGCACTGAATACTGAATGAAACAGCTTTCTCTAATAGAGAGAAAAGCTTTTGAGCAGATTTGGGCTTGATTTCACTACATTTGAACAGAAGCACTAGTTCAACATTACTGGACTCAGAAAGCTGTAAACTGACAATCTTGATCATTGAAGTCCTAACATTAGTTTTTGTGCATATAACTTCTAACACATTAAAAACTGTCTTACAGCATTGCAGAAAACATTGTATTTCATAAGGCATAAGCATCTATCAGTTTGGCAAGATTTGCACTTAATACTGAATGAAACAGCTTTCTCTGATAGAGAGAAAAGCTTTTGAGCAGATTTGGGCTTGATTTCACTTCATTTGAACAGCAGCACTATTTCAACATTACTGGACTCAGAAAGCTGTAAACTGACAATCTTGATCATTGAAGTCCTAACATAAGTTTTTGTGCATATAACTTCTAACACATTAAAAACTGTCTTACAGCATTGCAGAAAACATTGTATTTCATAAGGCATAAACATCTTTCAGTTTGGCAAGATTTGCACTGAATACTGAATGAAACAGCTTTCTCTAATAGAGAGACAAGCTTTTGAGCAGATTTGGGCTTGATTTCACTTCATTTGAACAGAAGCACTATTTCAACGTTACTGGACTCAGAAAGCTGTAAACTGACAATCTTGATCATTGAAGTCCTAACATAAGTTTTTGTGCACATTAAAAACTGTCTTACAGCATTGCAGAAAACATTGTATTTCATAAGGCATAAACATCTTTCAGTTTGGCAAGATTTGCACTGAATACTGAATGAAACAGCTTTCTCTAATAGAGAGAAAAGCTTTTGAGCAGATTTGGGCTTGATTTCACTACATTTGAACAGAAGCACTATTTCAACATTACTGGACTCAGAAAGCTGTAAACTGACAATCTTGATCATTGAAGTCCTAACATAAGTTTTTGTGCATATAACTTCTAACACATTAAAAACTGTCTTACAGCATTGCAGAAAACATTGTATTTCATAAGGCATAAACATCTTTCAGTTTGGCAAGATTTGCACTGAATACTGAATGAAACAGCTTTCTCTAATAGAGAGACAAGCTTTTGAGCAGATTTGGGCTTGATTTCACTTCATTTGAACAGAAGCACTATTTCAACATTACTGGACTCAGAAAGCTGTAAACTGACAATCTTGATCATTGAAGTCCTAACATAAGTTTTTGTGCATATAACTTCTAACACATTAAAAACTGTCTTACAGCATTGCAGAAAACATTGTATTTCATAAGGCATAAACATATTTCAGTTTGGCAAGATTTGCACTGAATACTGAATGAAACAGCTTTCTCTAATAGAGAGAAAAGCTTTTGAGCAGATTTGGGCTTGGTTTCACTTCATTTGAACAGAATCACTATTTCAACATTACTGGACTCAGAAAGCTGTAAACTGACAATCTTGATCATTGAAGTCCTAACATTAGTTTTTGTGCATATAACTTCTAACACATTAAAAACTGTCTTACAGCATTGCAGAAAACATTGTATTTCATAAGGCATAAGCATCTATCAGTTTGGCAAGATTTAAACTTAATACTGAATGAAACAGCTTTCTCTAATAGAGAGAAAAGCTTTTGAGCAGATTTGGGCTTGATTTCACTTCATTTGAACAGAAGCACTATTTCAACATTACTGGACTCAGAAAGCTGTAAACTGACAATCTTGATCATTGAAGTCCTAACATAAGTTTTTGTGCATATTACTTCTAACACATTAAAAACTGTCTTACAGCATTGCAGAAAACATTGTATTTCATAAGGCATAAACATCTTTCAGTTTGGCAAGATTTGCACTGAATACTGAATGAAACAGCTTTCTCTAATAGAGAGAAAAGCTTTTGAGCAGATTTGGGCTTGATTTCACTTCATTTGAACAGAATCACTATTTCAACATTACTGGACTCAGAAAGCTGTAAACTGACAATCTTGATCATTGAAGTCCTAACATTAGTTTTTGTGCATATAACTTCTAACACATTAAAAACTGTCTTACAGCATTGCAGAAAACATTGTATTTCATAAGGCATAAGCATCTATCAGTTTGGCAAGATTGGCACTGAATACTGAATGAAACAGCTTTCTCTAATAGAGAGAAAAGCTTTTGAGCAGATTTGGGCTTGATTTCACTTCATTTGAACAGAAGCACTATTTCAACATTACTGGACTCAGAAAGCTGTAAACTGACAATCTTGATCATTGAAGTCCTAACATAAGTTTTTGTGCATATAACTTCTAACACATTAAAAACTGTCTTACAGCATTGCAGAAGACATTTTATTAAATAAGACATAAGTATGTTTCAGTTTGGCAAGATTTGCACTGAATACTGAATGAAACAGCTTTCTCTAATAGAGAGAAAAGCTTTTGAGCAGATTTGGGCTTGATTTCACTTCATTTGAACAGAATCACTATTTCAACATTACTGGACTCAGAAAGCTGTAAACTGACAATCTTGATCATTGAAGTCCTAACATTAGTTTTTGTGCATATAACTTCTAACACATTAAAAACTGTCTTACAGCATTGCAGAAAACATTGTATTTCATAAGGCATAAGCATCTATCAGTTTGGCAAGATTTAAACTTAATACTGAATGAAACAGCTTTCTCTAATAGAGAGAAAAGCTTTTGAGCAGATTTGGGCTTGATTTCACTTCATTTGAACAGAAGCACTATTTCAACATTACTGGACTCAGAAAGCTGTAAACTGTCAATCTTGATCATTGAAGTCCTAACATAAGTTTTTGTGCATATAACTTCTAACACATTAAAAACTGTCTTACAGCATTGCAGAAAACATTGTATTTCATAAGGCATAAACATATTTCAGTTTGGCAAGATTTGCACTGAATACTGAATGAAACAGCTCTCTCTAATAGAGAGAAAAGCTTTTGAGCAAATTTGGGCTTGGTTTCACTTCATTTGAACAGAATCACTATTTCAACATTACTGGACTCAGAAAGCTGTAAACTGACAATCTTGATCATTGAAGTCCTAACATTAGTTTTTGTGCATATAACTTCTAACACATTAAAAACTGTCTTACAGCATTGCAGAAAACATTGTATTTCATAAGGCATAAGCATCTATCAGTTTGGCAAGATTTGCACTTAATACTGAATGAAACAGCTTACTCTGATAGAGAGAAAAGCTTTTGAGCAGATTTGGGCTTGATTTCACTTCATTTGAACAGAAGCACTATTTCAACATTACTGGACTCAGAAAGCTGTAAACTGACAATCTTGATCATTGAAGTCCTAACATAAGTTTTTGTGCATATAACTTCTAACACATTAAAAACTGTCTTACAGCATTGCAGAAAACATTGTATTTCATAAGGCATAAACATCTTTCAGTTTGGCAAGATTTGCACTGAATACTGAATGAAACAGCTTTCTCTAATAGAGAGAAAAGCTTTTGAGCAGATTTGGGCTTGGTTTCACTTCATTTGAACAGCAGCACTATTTCAACATTACTGGACTCAGAAAGCTGTAAACTGACAATCTTGATCATTGAAGTCCTAACATAAGTTTTTGTGCATATAACTTCTAACACATTAAAAACTGTCTTACAGCATTGCAGAAAACATTGTATTTTATAAGGCATAAACATCTTTCAGTTTGGCAAGATTTGCACTGAATACTGAATGAAACAGCTTTCTCTAATAGAGAGAAAAGCTTTTGAGCAGATTTGGACTTGGTTTCACTTCATTTGAACAGAATCACTATTTCAACATTACTGGACTCAGAAAGCTGTAAACTGACAATCTTGATCATTGAAGTCCTAACATTAGTTTTTGTGCATATAACTTCTAACACATTAAAAACTGTCTTACAGCATTGCAGAAAACATTGTATTTCATAAGGCATAAACATCTATCAGTTTGGCAAGATTTAAACTTAATACTGAATGAAACAGCTTTCTCTAATAGAGAGAAAAGCTTTTGAGCAGATTTGGGCTTGATTTCACTTCATTTGAACAGAAGCACTATTTCAACATTACTGGACTCAGAAAGCTGTAAACTGACAATCTTGATCATTGAAGTCCTAACATAAGTTCCTCTTCAGGAACTCGAGCTGCGTCGAGAACGATTGGGGAACGCGTCCAGCGTGACGTCTCTGAATAATATGTATAATCAGTCCAAAGGAAGGGCGAGACGTCATAGGCGGGTGACGTCAGAGACCAGGAAGCATAAAAGCAGGAGAGGCACAGCCGGCCCCAGCCTTGTGTCTTCAGCAAGCGCTCTGTGTGTGTGTCAGCCGCTATTTGTTTGTGAGTCTTATTTAGTGTCGTTTGTCCACTGATAAACTCCATTGTCAAAGCTTCAATCAAGAGAAGTTTTGGGCGAGAGCAGGCAGCGCTCAGGCTGTGTGTTTTTCCCTGCCAAAAAAAAAAAAAAAAAAGGGTAGGGACACACGCAGCTCGTGTGTTGTCTGCTTGAGAGTGAAGCGCACAGTGTCAGCTCTCGAGGGAGTTGACGGCTGCGATGCGAGCCTTTGCTTCACTCTCAGAAGGCTCTCTTTGAGGAGAGAGCTTTCACTGGCGTTTCTCGTGTGCTCGCGGGACTCGCTTTCGGATCTGCTTGAAGGAATGTAAGACGGCCAAGCCCCTATCTTCTTTCTTAGCCACCAGATCCGGCGCCCGCTCTCGGTGGTCGGAAGCCCGAGTTTGCGGTACTTTCTCCCCGATGAGAGGGCGCGACGGCGCTGCCTGTCTTTCTCTGAGGAGATTGATGTGGATAGGCGTCGACGAGCTCGCCAGTCACACAAGCACCAGTTACACAAGCATGTTATGCCTAATATTAACATAAGCAGCATTAATGAAGAGTGGAGCTCGCGCAGTCAGCTCTCGGGGGGCTGACTGTGCTTTTTCTCACTGTTAAGCGCTCCGCTCTCGCCGGGCACGCTCTGAGGAGTGTGTCCGTGCATGCGATCTTGCGGTCGCAGTCTCGCTGTTGCTGAGGCACGGCGGCGACCGCGATAGCAGGAATCGCACATGATCTGGCGAACGGGTTGGAGACGGTTCGTCCAATCTCCGCCCGTGTTCACTAGATCTAGAGCTCGTGCTCGAGGCCTGGAAACCAGCGCTGCGGTTCTTTCGCCCTCTGAGACAGCTCGCTGCTGCTGCTGCATGCTCTCTCGCCGGGCACGCTCTGAGGAGTGTGTCCGTGCATGCGATCTTGCGGTCGCAGTCTCGCTGTTGCTGAGGCACGGCGGCGACCGCGATAGCAGGAATCGCACATGATCTGGCAAACGGGTTGGAGACGGCTCGTCCTATCTCCACCCGTGTTCACTAGATCTAGAGCTCGTGCTCCAGGCCTGGAAACCAGCGCTGCGGTTCTTTCGCCCTCTGAGACAGCTCGCTGCAGCATCCATATTTCTCTGAGGAGATTTATGTTATTTGTGTGACTGAGTAGCATAAAATAATATATATATATAAAAGACATGAGCGCTGCCGAGGCAACGCGTGTATTACATGGTTTCATTTTTATGTGATTTTTTTCTACACCAGATCGCGTTGACTAGTCTGGTTGCTGACTACATTTAATTCTAAGGAATAAAATGTCATATTTATCTGACTATGTGAAGTTAGATGTACAGGGGCTCTAGGGATGTGATTTCTTTTGTGAGAACACGTGTGTACCGCTCTTCCTCTGAGGAGGTTGAGGCGGTCAGGGGCTGCTGGGCGGAGCAGTCCCAAAGTGTTCCAGCCCCACGTGCCGGGGGTGTCACTTTTGTACTCCGCAGACGCTAGAGTCAAAGTGGCGCTCCCAGGCCGAAGGCTTCTAGTGGAAAGCAGTTCTACGGACTGTTGTTTTCGCTGGATAGCCTTCATCATAACGTCCTGACGCCTAGGACGTTTTGAGGGCCAGCTCCCTCTGGGGAAGAGTGGTGTACACCGCATTACACGGTGCCCGTCTCTCCTCAGTGCCCTCAGGAGATCATTCTGCCAACCCTGCCGTTGTTCCAGGGCGCAGCGATCTCCGGCGAGCGCTTCTCTCAGTTACCGCCCGGGAACGTAGCGGTGCTGAGAGGCTCGCTACCTCTACGGAGGTCTCTAGAGCAGCTAGTACGGTCATCCCCTGCCGGTCCACGGCTTCAAGGCACCGAGCTAGTGGCTCTAGGTGCACCAGAGGCCAGTCTCGCGAGACTGGTTCCCTTAGGAGGTCACATGGCGGTGTGGGAGCCCCTGCCAAGTGTACTTCACGGGGTCCTGCCCCGAGCAGGCTCTGGTCTAGTCTTCCTGACAGACGATATGAGTCTGAGGACCGTCGTTTTTAGGAGACTTCAGCTATGATAGTCCTGATGCTGTAGCTCAGGACCTCGGAGGGCAGGCCCCTCTGGGGAAGAGCGGTGTACACCGCATTACACGGTGCCCGTCTCTCCTCAGTGCCCTCAGGAGATCGATCTGCCAACCCTGCCGGTGTTCCAGGGCGCAGCGGTCTCCAGCGAGCGCTTCTCTCAGTTACCGCCCGGAAACGTAGTGGTGCTAAGAGGCTCGCGACCTCCTGGGAGGTCTCCAGAGCAGCTAGTTCGGCCGTCTTCTGCCGGTGCGCCGCTTCAGGGCACCGAGCTAATTGCTCTGATGCAACCAGAGATCAGTCTTGAGAGGCTGATTCCCTTAGTAGACTATATTGCAGTGTGAAAACTACTGCCAAATGTGTTTCAGTGGGTCCTGCACACTGTAGTGAGAGGCCACAGAATCCAATTCTGGTGGGCCCCAAGCAGGGTCTGGTAATGGAACAGAAGTAGACTCTCTCTGAGGATGGAGACCATCGAGGTGGTCCCTCCTTGGGTTGCGGAGTCCGGGTCCTACAGCCAGTACTTCACTGTTCCCGAGGAAGGATGAGGTGTTCTTTTCTAGATCTGTGCTTTGAACCTCTCAGTCAGGGGACTGAAGTTTAGCACGCCTGCACAGGCCAAGTCCGAGGACTCGTGTGTCACGATCTATCAAAAGATGCACTTATCTCCATCCTTCTTCATCGGAAGTTCCTGAGGTTTGCTTTTGGGGGCAAAAGCCTACCAATAAGGATCTTCCACTGGCCTTGCACTCTCACCCCACACTTTCACGACTCAACCACATTGACGATTGGTTGATATCAGCTCAATTTGAGCAGATGACGGTTCGGCACCGAGGTGTCGTTCTCGCTCACACGAAAGAGCTGGGGTTAAGACTTAACGCCAAGGAAAGTGTGCTTTCTCCAGTTCAGAGAACCACTTATCTGGGCATGGTGTGGGATTCGACCACGATGCAGGCACGTATGTCACCTGCTCGGATCGAGTCGATCCTCACTGCAGTCGCGAGAGTGTGAGAAGGCCGGTCACTCACTGTCAAGCAGTCACAGAGATTGCTGGGTCTGATGGCAGCTGCGTCCAACCTGAATACTATTGGCCTGCTGTACATGAGACCCCTACAGTGGTGGCTCAAGACCAAGGGGTTCTCCCTGAGGGGAAACCAACTTCGCATGCTAAAGGTCACGCGGCGCTGCCTACGTGCCTTGGAAATGTGGAGGAATCCTTGGTTCTTGTCCCAGGGCCTGGTGCTGGAAGCTCCTTGTCGCCGCGTGATGCTAGCGACGGATGCGTCCCTCACCCGCTGGGGTGTGGTCATGAGTGGCCACCCTGCCCGTGGTCTGTGGAGTGGTCACCATCTGACATGGCACATCAACTGCCTGGAGATGCTGGCCGTGCTTCGTGCACTTCGTTAATTTCTCCCAGACCTAAGAGGTCACCATGTGTTGGTGCGCACCGACAACACAGCGGTGGTCTCTTACATCAACCACCAAGGAGGTCTGCACTCACCCCGTTTATACAACTAGCGTACCAGATCCTTGTGTGGGCCCAGGACGAATTCCTCTTGCTCAGAGCAGTTCACTTTCCTGGGCATCTTAATATGGGAGCAGACATCCTGTTGAGCAGGGGCCGAGGCCCGGGGAATGGCGGCTTCACACTGAGGTGATGAAGCAGAGTTGGAAATGTTGGCCAGACTCGGGTGGATCTGTTTGCGACTCGAGAGACATCGCACTGTCCCCTCTGGCTTCCTCTGACTCATCCAGCTCCACTGGGGCTGGACGCCATGGTACACGAAGGCTTCATCTGTACATTTTCCCCCGATTGCTCTGCTCTCGGGAGTTCTGGAGAGAGTGTGCCGGGACGGAGTCCGGCTGCTGTTAGTAGCCCCGTTCTGGATGGGCCGGCTATGGTTCCTGGGCCTGATTTCTCTTTTTGATGGCACTCCATGGGAGGTTCCCGTCAGGAGACATCTCCTCTCGCAGGCGGAGGGTGCGCCCCCGCATGGAGCTTAGAGGCTGTAGGTGTTGTCTCGAGGAGGCACAACTCTTAGCTTCCGGTCTCTCAACCGAGGTTGTAAGACCGTTCTCCAATCCAGAGCTCCCTCAATGAGGAAACTGTATGCCTTGAAGTGGAAGCTTTTCACTTCTTGGTGCGGAGACCGCCAGCTCGACCCAGTTAACTGCCCGGATGGTACAGTGCTGGAGTTCCTGCAGGCTCTCCGCAGGGTTGACCCACTCCACCTTGAAGGTCTACGTGGCGGCCATGGTGGCCTACCACGCCCCTCTCGGTGGCCAGTCTGGTTACATGTTTCCTCCATGGTGCGCTGAGGCTGAGGCCTCCGGCCAGAAGAAGCTTATGCTAAGCGGTGATCAGGATGCTGTCCTAAGCCTCGAGTCCTCTGATCTCCCCTCTCCTGGGGGTCAAGGCTCACTCCACTAGAAGTGTGGCGGCCTCCAAGGCCTTCCTAGCAGGTGTCTCTATGCGTGACATCTGCGAGGCTGCGGGGTGGTCCACGCCCTTGACCTTCGTAAGATTTTATGGTCTAGATTTACGAGCCGCTCCAGGCCCCTCTGTTCTCTTGTACTAGCTGTGCAGTTTCCCACACTGGCAGAGATTTGTAAGTCTGGCGGCGTGGGCATTCTCGTTCCCCAATCGTTCTCGACGCAGCTCGAGTTCCTGAAGAGGAACGTCTAAGGTTACGTATGTAACCCTGGTTCCTCGAAGGAACGAGACGCTGCGTCGCAGTGCCACACTTCCGGCATCTCTGGCTGGCGCTTGCTTCATCCTTTGAGGCTGGGGCCGGCTGTGCCTCTCCTGCTTTTATGCTTCCTGGTCTCTGACGTCACCCTCCTATGACGTCTCGCCCTTCCTTTGGACTGATTATACATATTATTCAGAGACGTCACGCTGGACGCGTTCCCCAATCGTTCTCGACGCAGCGTCTCGTTCCTTCGAGGAACCAGGGTTACATACGTAACCTTAGACGTTTTTGTGCATATTACTTCTAACACATTAAAAACTGTCTTACAGCATTGCAGAAAACATTGTATTTCATAAGGCATAAACATCTTTCAGTTTGGCAAGATTTGCGCTGAATACTGAATGAAACAGCTTTCTCTAATAGAGAGAAAAGCTTTTGAGCAGATTTGGGCTTGATTTCACTTCATTTGAACAGAATCACTATTTCAACATTACTGGACTCAGAAAGCTGTAAACTGACAATCTTGATCATTGAAGTCCTAACATAAGTTTTTGTGCATATAACTTCTAACACATTAAAAACTGTCTTACAGCATTGCAGAAAACATTGTATGTCATAAGGCATAAACATCTTTCAGTTTGGCAAGATTTGCACTGAATACTGAATGAAACAGCTTTCTCTAATAGAGAGAAAAGCTTTTGAGCAGATTTGGGCTTGATTTCACTTCATTTGAACAGAATCACTATTTCAACATTACTGGACTCAGAAAGCTGTAAACTGACAATCTTGATCATTGAAGTCCTAACATTAGTTTTTGTGCATATAACTTCTAACACATTAAAAACTGTCTTACAGCATTGCAGAAAACATTGTATTTCATAAGGCATAAGCATCTATCAGTTTGGCAAGATTTGCACTTAATACTGAATGAAACAGCTTACTCTGATAGAGAGAAAAGCTTTTGAGCAGATTTGGGCTTGATTTCACTTCATTTGAACAGCAGCACTATTTCAACATTTCTGGACTCAGAAAGCTGTAAACTGACAATCTTGATCATTGAAGTCCTAACATAAGTTTTTGTGCATATAACTTCTAACACATTAAAAACTGTCTTACAGCATTGCAGAAAACATTGTATTTCATAAGGCATAAACATCTTTCAGTTTGGCAAGATTTGCACTGAATACTGAATGAAACAGCTTTCTCTAATAGAGAGAAAAGCTTTTGAGCAGATTTGGACTTGGTTTCACTTCATTTGAACAGAATCACTATTTCAACATTACTGGACTCAGAAAGCTGTAAACTGAAAATCTTGATCATTGAAGTCCTAACATTAGTTTTTGTGCATATAACTTCTAACACATTAAAAACTGTCTTACAGCATTGCAGAAAACATTGTATTTCATAAGGCATAAGCATCTATCAGTTTGGCAAGATTTAAACTTAATACTGAATGAAACAGCTTTCTCTAATAGAGAGAAAAGCTTTTGAGCAGATTTGGGCTTGATTTCACTTCATTTGAACAGAAGCACTATTTCAACATTACTGGACTCAGAAAGCTGTAAACTGACAATCTTGATCATTGAAGTCCTAACATAAGTTCCTCTTCAGGAACTCGAGCTGCGTCGAGAACGATTGGGGAACGCGTCCAGCGTGACGTCTCTGAATAATATGTATAATCAGTCCAAAGGAAGGGCGAGACGTCATAGGCGGGTGACGTCAGAGACCAGGAAGCATAAAAGCAGGAGAGGCACAGCCGGCCCCAGCCTTGTGTCTTCAGCAAGCGCTCTGTGTGTGTGTCAGCCGCTATTTGTTTGTGAGTCTTATTTAGTGTCGTTTGTCCACTGATAAACTCCATTGTCAAAGCTTCAATCAAGAGAAGTTTTGGGCGAGAGCAGGCAGCGCTCAGGCTGTGTGTTTTTCCCTGCCAAAAAAAAAAAAAAAAGGGTAGGGACACACGCAGCTCGTGTGTTGTCTGCTTGAGAGTGAAGCGCACAGTGTCAGCTCTCGAGGGAGTTGACGGCTGCGATGCGAGCCTTTGCTTCACTCTCAGAAGGCTCTCTTTGAGGAGAGAGCTTTCACTGGCGTTTCTCGTGTGCTCGCGGGACTCGCTTTCGGATCTGCTTGAAGGAATGTAAGACGGCCAAGCCCCTATCTTCTTTCTTAGCCACCAGATCCGGCGCCCGCTCTCGGTGGTCGGAAGCCCGAGTTTGCGGTACTTTCTCCCCGATGAGAGGGCGCGACGGCGCTGCCTGTCTTTCTCTGAGGAGATTGATGTGGATAGGCGTCGACGAGCTCGCCAGTCACACAAGCACCAGTTACACAAGCATGTTATGCCTAATATTAACATAAGCAGCATTAATGAAGAGTGGAGCTCGCGCAGTCAGCTCTCGGGGGGCTGACTGTGCTTTTTCTCACTGTTAAGCGCTCCGCTCTCGCCGGGCACGCTCTGAGGAGTGTGTCCGTGCATGCGATCTTGCGGTCGCAGTCTCGCTGTTGCTGAGGCACGGCGGCGACCGCGATAGCAGGAATCGCACATGATCTGGCGAACGGGTTGGAGACGGTTCGTCCAATCTCCGCCCGTGTTCACTAGATCTAGAGCTCGTGCTCGAGGCCTGGAAACCAGCGCTGCGGTTCTTTCGCCCTCTGAGACAGCTCGCTGCTGCTGCTGCATGCTCTCTCGCCGGGCACGCTCTGAGGAGTGTGTCCGTGCATGCGATCTTGCGGTCGCAGTCTCGCTGTTGCTGAGGCACGGCGGCGACCGCGATAGCAGGAATCGCACATGATCTGGCAAACGGGTTGGAGACGGCTCGTCCTATCTCCACCCGTGTTCACTAGATCTAGAGCTCGTGCTCCAGGCCTGGAAACCAGCGCTGCGGTTCTTTCGCCCTCTGAGACAGCTCGCTGCAGCATCCATATTTCTCTGAGGAGATTTATGTTATTTGTGTGACTGAGTAGCATAAAATAATATATATATATAAAAGACATGAGCGCTGCCGAGGCAACGCGTGTATTACATGGTTTCATTTTTATGTGATTTTTTTCTACACCAGATCGCGTTGACTAGTCTGGTTGCTGACTACATTTAATTCTAAGGAATAAAATGTCATATTTATCTGACTATGTGAAGTTAGATGTACAGGGGCTCTAGGGATGTGATTTCTTTTGTGAGAACACGTGTGTACCGCTCTTCCTCTGAGGAGGTTGAGGCGGTCAGGGGCTGCTGGGCGGAGCAGTCCCAAAGTGTTCCAGCCCCACGTGCCGGGGGTGTCACTTTTGTACTCCGCAGACGCTAGAGTCAAAGTGGCGCTCCCAGGCCGAAGGCTTCTAGTGGAAAGCAGTTCTACGGACTGTTGTTTTCGCTGGATAGCCTTCATCATAACGTCCTGACGCCTAGGACGTTTTGAGGGCCAGCTCCCTCTGGGGAAGAGTGGTGTACACCGCATTACACGGTGCCCGTCTCTCCTCAGTGCCCTCAGGAGATCATTCTGCCAACCCTGCCGTTGTTCCAGGGCGCAGCGATCTCCGGCGAGCGCTTCTCTCAGTTACCGCCCGGGAACGTAGCGGTGCTGAGAGGCTCGCTACCTCTACGGAGGTCTCTAGAGCAGCTAGTACGGTCATCCCCTGCCGGTCCACGGCTTCAAGGCACCGAGCTAGTGGCTCTAGGTGCACCAGAGGCCAGTCTCGCGAGACTGGTTCCCTTAGGAGGTCACATGGCGGTGTGGGAGCCCCTGCCAAGTGTACTTCACGGGGTCCTGCCCCGAGCAGGCTCTGGTCTAGTCTTCCTGACAGACGATATGAGTCTGAGGACCGTCGTTTTTAGGAGACTTCAGCTATGATAGTCCTGATGCTGTAGCTCAGGACCTCGGAGGGCAGGCCCCTCTGGGGAAGAGCGGTGTACACCGCATTACACGGTGCCCGTCTCTCCTCAGTGCCCTCAGGAGATCGATCTGCCAACCCTGCCGGTGTTCCAGGGTGCAGCGGTCTCCAGCGAGCGCTTCTCTCAGTTACCGCCCGGAAACGTAGTGGTGCTAAGAGGCTCGCGACCTCCTGGGAGGTCTCCAGAGCAGCTAGTTCGGCCGTCTTCTGCCGGTGCGCCGCTTCAGGGCACCGAGCTAATTGCTCTGATGCAACCAGAGATCAGTCTTGAGAGGCTGATTCCCTTAGTAGACTATATTGCAGTGTGAAAACTACTGCCAAATGTGTTTCAGTGGGTCCTGCACACTGTAGTGAGAGGCCACAGAATCCAATTCTGGTGGGCCCCAAGCAGGGTCTGGTAATGGAACAGAAGTAGACTCTCTCTGAGGATGGAGACCATCGAGGTGGTCCCTCCTTGGGTTGCGGAGTCCGGGTCCTACAGCCGGTACTTCACTGTTCCCGAGGAAGGATGAGGTGTTGTGTCCTTTTCTAGATCTGTGCTTTGAACCTCTCAGTCAGGGGACTGAAGTTTAGCACGCCTGCACAGGCCAAGTCCGAGGACTCGTGTGTCACGATCTATCAAAAGATGCACTTATCTCCATCCTTCTTCATCGGAAGTTCCTGAGGTTTGCTTTTGGGGGCAAAAGCCTACCAATAAGGATCTTCCACTGGCCTTGCACTCTCACCCCACACTTTCACGACTCAACCACATTGACGATTGGTTGATATCAGCTCAATTTGAGCAGATGACGGTTCGGCACCGAGGTGTCGTTCTCGCTCACACGAAAGAGCTGGGGTTAAGACTTAACGCCAAGGAAAGTGTGCTTTCTCCAGTTCAGAGAACCACTTATCTGGGCATGGTGTGGGATTCGACCACGATGCAGGCACGTATGTCACCTGCTCGGATCGAGTCGATCCTCACTGCAGTCGCGAGAGTGTGAGAAGGCCGGTCACTCACTGTCAAGCAGTCACAGAGATTGCTGGGTCTGATGGCAGCTGCGTCCAACCTGAATACTATTGGCCTGCTGTACATGAGACCCCTACAGTGGTGGCTCAAGACCAAGGGGTTCTCCCTGAGGGGAAACCAACTTCGCATGCTAAAGGTCACGCGGCGCTGCCTACGTGCCTTGGAAATGTGGAGGAATCCTTGGTTCTTGTCCCAGGGCCTGGTGCTGGAAGCTCCTTGTCGCCGCGTGATGCTAGCGACGGATGCGTCCCTCACCCGCTGGGGTGTGGTCATGAGTGGCCACCCTGCCCGTGGTCTGTGGAGTGGTCACCATCTGACATGGCACATCAACTGCCTGGAGATGCTGGCCGTGCTTCGTGCACTTCGTTAATTTCTCCCAGACCTAAGAGGTCACCATGTGTTGGTGCGCACCGACAACACAGCGGTGGTCTCTTACATCAACCACCAAGGAGGTCTGCACTCACCCCGTTTATACAACTAGCGTACCAGATCCTTGTGTGGGCCCAGGACGAATTCCTCTTGCTCAGAGCAGTTCACTTTCCTGGGCATCTTAATATGGGAGCAGACATCCTGTTGAGCAGGGGCCGAGGCCTGGGGAATGGCGGCTTCACACTGAGGTGATGAAGCAGAGTTGGAAATGTTGGCCAGACTCGGGTGGATCTGTTTGCGACTCGAGAGACATCGCACTGTCCCCTCTGGCTTCCTCTGACTCATCCAGCTCCACTGGGGCTGGACGCCATGGTACACGAAGGCTTCATCTGTACATTTTCCCCCGATTGCTCTGCTCTCGGGAGTTCTGGAGAGAGTGTGCCGGGACGGAGTCCGGCTGCTGTTAGTAGCCCCGTTCTGGATGGGCCGGCTATGGTTCCTGGGCCTGATTTCTCTTTTTGATGGCACTCCATGGGAGGTTCCCGTCAGGAGACATCTCCTCTCGCAGGCGGAGGGTGCGCCCCCGCATGGAGCTTAGAGGCTGTAGGTGTTGTCTCGAGGAGGCACAACTCTTAGCTTCCGGTCTCTCAACCGAGGTTGTAAGACCGTTCTCCAATCCAGAGCTCCCTCAATGAGGAAACTGTATGCCTTGAAGTGGAAGCTTTTCACTTCTTGGTGCGGAGACCGCCAGCTCGACCCAGTTAACTGCCCGGATGGTACAGTGCTGGAGTTCCTGCAGGCTCTCCGCAGGGTTGACCCACTCCACCTTGAAGGTCTACGTGGCGGCCATGGTGGCCTACCACGCCCCTCTCGGTGGCCAGTCTGGTTACATGTTTCCTCCATGGTGCGCTGAGGCTGAGGCCTCCGGCCAGAAGAAGCTTATGCTAAGCGGTGATCAGGATGCTGTCCTAAGCCTCGAGTCCTCTGATCTCCCCTCTCCTGGGGGTCAAGGCTCACTCCACTAGAAGTGTGGCGGCCTCCAAGGCCTTCCTAGCAGGTGTCTCTATGCGTGACATCTGCGAGGCTGCGGGGTGGTCCACGCCCTTGACCTTCGTAAGATTTTATGGTCTAGATTTACGAGCCGCTCCAGGCCCCTCTGTTCTCTTGTACTAGCTGTGCAGTTTCCCACACTGGCAGAGATTTGTAAGTCTGGCGGCGTGGGCATTCTCGTTCCCCAATCGTTCTCGACGCAGCTCGAGTTCCTGAAGAGGAACGTCTAAGGTTACGTATGTAACCCTGGTTCCTAGAAGGAACGAGACGCTGCGTCGCAGTGCCACACTTCCGGCATCTCTGGCTGGCGCTTGCTTC
Organism: Carassius auratus; assembly: GCF_003368295.1. Classification (NCBI taxonomy): domain Eukaryota; kingdom Metazoa; phylum Chordata; class Actinopteri; order Cypriniformes; family Cyprinidae; genus Carassius; species Carassius auratus. Next base: position 14,749 of record NW_020527034.1, on the reverse strand, counting down.
ATCCTTTGAGGCTGGGGCCGGCTGTGCCTCTCCTGCTTTTATGCTTCCTGGTCTCTGACGTCACCCTCCTATGACGTCTCGCCCTTCCTTTGGACTGATTATACATATTATTCAGAGACGTCACGCTGGACGCGTTCCCCAATCGTTCTCGACGCAGCGTCTCGTTCCTTCGAGGAACCAGGGTTACATACGTAACCTTAGACGTTTTTGTGCATATTACTTCTAACACATTAAAAACTGTCTTACAGCATTGCAGAAAACATTGTATTTCATAAGGCATAAACATCTTTCAGTTTGGCAAGATTTGCGCTGAATACTGAATGAAACAGCTTTCTCTAATAGAGAGAAAAGCTTTTGAGCAGATTTGGGCTTGATTTCACTTCATTTGAACAGAATCACTATTTCAACATTACTGGACTCAGAAAGCTGTAAACTGACAATCTTGATCATTGAAGTCCTAACATAAGTTTTTGTGCATATAACTTCTAACACATTAAAAACTGTCTTACAGCATTGCAGAAAACATTGTATGTCATAAGGCATAAACATCTTTCAGTTTGGCAAGATTTGCACTGAATACTGAATGAAACAGCTTTCTCTAATAGAGAGAAAAGCTTTTGAGCAGATTTGGGCTTGATTTCACTTCATTTGAACAGAATCACTATTTCAACATTACTGGACTCAGAAAGCTGTAAACTGACAATCTTGATCATTGAAGTCCTAACATTAGTTTTTGTGCATATAACTTCTAACACATTAAAAACTGTCTTACAGCATTGCAGAAAACATTGTATTTCATAAGGCATAAGCATCTATCAGTTTGGCAAGATTTGCACTTAATACTGAATGAAACAGCTTACTCTGATAGAGAGAAAAGCTTTTGAGCAGATTTGGGCTTGATTTCACTTCATTTGAACAGCAGCACTATTTCAACATTTCTGGACTCAGAAAGCTGTAAACTGACAATCTTGATCATTGAAGTCCTAACATAAGTTTTTGTGCATATAACTTCTAACACATTAAAAACTGTCTTACAGCATTGCAGAAAACATTGTATTTCATAAGGCATAAGCATCTATCAGTTTGGCAAGATTTGCACTTAATACTGAATGAAACAGCTTACTCTGATAGAGAGAAAAGCTTTTGAGCAGATTTTGGCTTGATTTCACTTCATTTGAACAGCAGCACTATTTCAACATTACTGGACTCAGAAAGCTGTAAACTGACAATCTTGATCATTGAAGTCCTAACATAAGTTTTTGTGCATATAACTTCTAACACATTAAAAACTGTCTTACAGCATTGCAGAAAACATTGTATTTCATAAGGCATAAACATCTTTTAGTTTGGCAAGATTTGCACTGAATACTGAATGAAACAGCTTTCTCTAATAGAGAGAAAAGCTTTTGAGCAGATTTGGGCTTGATTTCACTTCATTTGAACAGCAGCACTATTTCAACATTTCTGGACTCAGAAAGCTGTAAACTGACAATCTTGATCATTGAAGTCCTAACATAAGTTTTTGTGCATATAACTTCTAACACATTAAAAACTGTCTTACAGCATTGCAGAAAACATTGTATTTCATAAGGCATAAGCATCTATCAGTTTGGCAAGATTTGCACTTAATACTGAATGAAACAGCTTTCTCTAATAGAGAGAAAAGCTTTTGAGCAGATTTGGGCTTGATTTCACTTCATTTGAATAGAAGCACTATTTCATCATTACTGGACTCAGAAAGCTGTAAACTGACAATCTTGATCATTGAAGTCCTAACATAAGTTTTTGTGCATATAACTTCTAACACATTAAAAACTGTCTTACAGCATTGCAGAAAACATTGTATTTCATAAGGCATAAACATCTTTCAGTTTGGCAAGATTTGCACTGAATACTGAATGAAACAGCTTTCTCTAATAGAGAGAAAAGCTTTTGAGCAGATTTGGGCTTGATTTCACTTCATTTGAACAGAATCACTATTTCATCATTACTGGACTCAGAAAGCTGTAAACTGACAATCTTGATCATTAAAGTCCTAACATAAGTTTTTGTGCATATAACTTCTAACACATTAAAAACTGTCTTACAGCATTGCAGAAAACATTGTATTTCATAAGGCATAAGCATCTATCAGTTTGGCAAGATTTGCACTTAATACTGAATGAAACAGCTTACTCTGATAGAGAGAAAAGCTTTTGAGCAGATTTGGGCTTGATTTCACTTCATTTGAACAGAATCACTATTTCAACATTACTGGACTCAGAAAGCTGTAAACTGACAATCTTGATCATTGAAGTCCTAACATTAGTTTTTGTGCATATAACTTCTAACACATTAAAAACTGTCTTACAGCATTGCAGAAAACATTGTATTTCATAAGGCATAAGCATCTATCAGTTTGGCAAGATTTGCACTGAATACTGAATGAAACAGCTTTCTCTAATAGAGAGAAAAGCTTTTGAGCAGATTTGGGCTTGATTTCACTTCATTTGAACAGAAGCACTATTTCAACATTACTGGACTCAGAAAGCTGTAAACTGACAATCTTGATCATTGAAGTCCTAACATTAGTTTTTGTGCATATAACTTCTAACACATTAAAAACTGTCTTACAGCATTGCAGAAAACATTGTATTTCATAAGGCATAAGCATCTATCAGTTTGGCAAGATTTGCACTGAATACTGAATGAAACAGCTTTCTCTAATAGAGAGAAAAGCTTTTGAGCAGATTTGGGCTTGATTTCACTTCATTTGAACAGAAGCACTATTTCAACATTACTGGACTCAGAAAGCTGTAAACTGACAATCTTGATCATTGAAGTCCTAACATAAGTTTTTGTGCATATAACTTCTAACACATTAAAAACGTCTAAGGTTACGTATGTAACCCTGGTTCCTCGAAGGAATGAGACGCTGCGTCGAGAACGATTGGGGAACGCGTCCAGCGTGACGTCTCTGAATAATATGTATAATCAGTCCAAAGGAAGGGCGAGACGTCATAGGCGGGTGACGTCAGAGACCAGGAAGCATAAAAGCAGGAGAGGCACAGCCAGCCCCAGCCTCAAAGGATGAAGCAAGCGCCAGCCAGAGATGCCGGAAGTGTGGCTCTGCGACGCAGCGTCTCGTTCCTTCGTGGAACCAGGGTTACATACGTAACCTTAGACGTTCCTCTTCAGGAACTCGAGCTGCGTCGAGAACGATTGGGGAACGAGAATGCCCACGCCGCCTGACTTACAAATCTCTGCCAATGTGGGAAACTGCACAGCTAGGACGAGAGAACAGAGGGGCCTGGAGCGGCTCGTAAATCTAGACCGTAAAATCTTACGAAGGTCAAGGGCGTGGACCACCCCGCAGCCTCGCAGATGTCACGCATAGAGACACCTGCTAGGAAGGCCTTGGAGGCCGCCACACTTCTAGTGGAGTGAGCCTTGACCCCCAGGAGAGGGGAGATCAGAGGACTCGAGGCTTAGGACAGCATCCTGATCACCGCTTAGCATAAGCTTCTTCTGGCCGGAGGCCTCAGCCTCAGCGCACCATGGAGGAAACATGTAACCAGAGGGTTTCTGCTCACTGACTGGCCACCGAGAGGGGCGTGGTAGGCCACCATGGCCGCCACGTAGACCTTCAAGGTGGAGTGGGTCAACCCTGCGGAGAGCCTGCAGGAACTCCAGCACTGTACCATCCGGGCAGTTAACTGGGTCGAGCTGGCGGTCTCCGCACCAAGAAGTGAAAAGCTTCCACTTCAAGGCATACAGTTTCCTCATTGAGGGAGCTCTGAATTGGAGAACGGTCTTACAACCTCGGTTGAGAGACCGGAAGCTAAGAGTTGTGCTTCCTCACAGACAACACCTACAGCCTCTAAGCTCCATGCGGGGGTGCACCCTCCGCCTGCGAGAGGAGATCTCTCCTGACGGGAACCTCCCATGGAGTGCCATCAAAAAGAGAAATCAGGCCCAGGAACCATACCCGGCCTGTCCAGAACGGGGCTACTAACAGCAGCCGGACTCCGTCCCGGCACACTCTCTCCAGAACTCCCGAGAGCAGAGCAATCGGGGGAAAATGTACAGATAAAGCCTCGGCTATGTCGTGTACCATGGCGTCCAGCCCCAGTGGAGCTGGATGAGTCAGAGGAAGCCAGAGGGGACAGTGCGATGTCTCTCGAGTCGCAAACAGATCCACCCGAGTCTGGCCAACATTTCCAACTCTGCTTCATCACCTCAGTGTGAAGCCGCCATTCCCCGGGCCTCGGCCCCTGCTCAACAGGATGTCTGCTCCCATATTAAGATGCCCAGGAATGTGAACTGCTCTGAGCAAGAGGAATTTGTCCTGGGCCCACACAAGGATCTGGTACGCTAGTTGTATAAACGGGGTGAGTGCAGACCTCCTTGGTGGTTGATGTAAGAGACCACCGCTGTGTTGTCGGTGCGCACCACCACATGGTGACCTCTTAGGTCTGGGAGAAATTAACGAAGTGCACGAAGCACGGCCAGCATCTCCAGGCAGTTGATGTGCCATGTCAAATGGCGACCACTCCACAGACCACGGGCAGGGTGGCCACTCATGACCACACCTCAGCGGGTTAGGGACGCATCCGTCGCTAGCATCACGCGGCGACAAGGAGCTCCCAGCACCAGGCCCTGGGACAAGAACCAAGGATTCCTCCACATTTCCAAGGCACGTAGGCAGCGCCGCGTGACCTTTAGCATGCGAAGTTGGTTTCCCCTCAGGGAGAACCCCTTGGACTTGAGCCACCACTGTAGGGGTCTCATGTACAGCAGGCCAATAGTATTCACGTTGGACGCAGCTGCCATCAGACCCAGCAATCTCCGTGACTGCTTGACAGTGAGTGACCGGCCTTCTCACACTCTCGCGACTGCAGTGAGGATCGACTCGATCCGAGCAGGTGACATACGTGCCTGCATCGTGGTCGAATCCCACACCATGCCCAGATAAGTGGTTCTCTGAACTGGAGAAAGCTCACTTTCCTTGGCGTTAAGTCTTAACCCCAGCTCTTTCATGTGAGCGAGAACGACACCTCGGTGCCGAACCGTCATCTGCTCAAATTGAGCTGATATCAACCAATCGTCAATGTGGTTGAGTCGTGAAAGTGTGGGGTGAGAGTGCAAGGCCAGTGGAAGATCCTTATTGGTAGGCTTTTGCCCCCAAAAGCAAACCTCAAGAACTTCCGATGAAGAAGGATGGAGATAAGTGCATCTTTTGATAGATCGTGACACACGAGTCCTCGGACTTGGCCTGTGCAGGCGTGCTAAACTTCAGTCCCCTGACTGAGAGGTTCAAAGCACAGATCTAGAAAAGGACACAACACCTCATCCTTCCTCGGAACAGTGAAGTACCGGCTGTAGTACCCGGACTCTGCAACCCAAGGAGGGACCACCTCGATGGTCTCCATCCTCAGAGAGAGTCTACTTCTGTTCCATTACCAGAGCCTGCTTGGGGCCCACCAGAACTGGATTCTGTGGCCTCTCACTACAGTGTGCAGGACCCACTGAGACACATTTGGCAGTAGTTTTCACACTGCAATATAGTCTACTAAGGGAATCAGCCTCTCAAGACTGATCTCTGGTTGCATCAGAGCAATTAGCTCGGTGCCCTGCAGCGGCGCACCGGCAGGAGACGGCCGAACTAGCTGCTCTGGAAACCTCCCAGGAGGTCGCGAGCCTCTTAGCACCGCTACGTTTCCGGGCGGTAACTGAGAGAAGCGCTCGCTGGAGACCGCTGCGCCCTGGAACACCGGCAGGGTTGGCAGATCGATCTCCTGAGGGCACTGAGGAGAGACGGGCACCGTGTAATGCGGTGTACACCGCTCTTCCCCAGAGGGGCCTGCCCTCCGAGGTCCTGAGCCGCAGCATCAGGACTATCATAGCTGAAGTCTCCTAAAAACTACGGTCCTCAGACCCATATCGTCTGTCAGGAAGACTAGACCAGAGCCTGCTCGGGGCAGGACCCTGTGAAGTACACTTGGCAGGGATTCCCACACCACCATGTGACCTCCTAAGGGAACCAGTCTCGCGAGACTGGCCTCTGGTGCGCCTAGAGCCACTAGCTCGGTGCCTTGAAGCGGTGGACCGGCAGGGGATGACCGTACTAGCTGCTCTAGAGACCTCCGTAGAGGTAGCGAGCCTCTCAGCACCGCTACGTTTCCGGGCGGTAACTGAGAGAAGCGCTCGCCGGAGATCGCTGCGCCCTGGAACAACGGCAGGGTTGGCAGAATGATCTCCTGAGGGCACTGAGGAGAGACGGGCACCGTGTAATGCGGTGTACACCACTCTTCCCCAGAGGGAGCTGGCCCTCAAAACGTCCTAGGCGTCAGGACGTTATGATGAAGGCTATCCAGCGAAAACAACAGTCCGTAGAACTGCTTTCCACTAGAAGCCTTCGGCCTGGGAGCGCCACTTTGACTCTAGCGTCTGCGGAGTACAAAAGTGACACCCCTGCGTGTGTCCCTACCCTTTTTTTTTTTTTTTTGGCAGGGAAAAACACACAGCCTGAGCGCTGCCTGCTCTCGCCCAAAACTTCTCTTTATTGAAGCTTTGACAATGGAGTTTATCAGTGGACAAACGACACTAAATAAGACTCACAAACAAATAGCGGCTGACACACACACAGAGCGCTTGCTGAAGACACAAGGCTGGGGCTGGCTGTGCCTCTCCTGCTTTTATGCTTCCTGGTCTCTGACGTCACCCGCCTATGACGTCTCGCCCTTCCTTTGGACTGATTATACATATTATTCAGAGACGTCACGCTGGACGCGTTCCCCAATCGTTCTCGACGCAGCTCGAGTTCCTGAAGAGGAACTGTCTTACAGCATTGCAGAAAACATTGTATTTCATAAGGCATAAGCATCTATCAGTTTGGCAAGATTTGCACTGAATACTGAATGAAACAGCTTTCTCTAATAGAGAGAAAAGCTTTTGAGCAGATTTGGGCTTGATTTCACTTCATTTGAACAGAAGCACTATTTCAACATTACTGGACTCAGAAAGCTGTAAACTGACAATCTTGATCATTGAAGTCCTAACATAAGTTTTTGTGCATATAACTTCTAACACATTAAAAACTGTCTTACAGCATTGCAGAAAACATTGTATTTCATAAGGCATAAGCATCTATCAGTTTGGCAAGATTTGCACTGAATACTGAATGAAACAGCTTTCTCTAATAGAGAGAAAAGCTTTTGAGCAGATTTGGGCTTGATTTCACTTCATTTGAACAGAATCACTATTTCAACATTACTGGACTCAGAAAGCTGTAAACTGACAATCTTGATCATTGAAGTCCTAACATTAGTTTTTGTGCATATAACTTCTAACACATTAAAAACTGTCTTACAGCATTGCAGAAAACATTGTATTTCATAAGGCATAAGCATCTATCAGTTTGGCAAGATTTGCACTGAATACTGAATGAAACAGCTTTCTCTAATAGAGAGAAAAGCTTTTGAGCAGATTTGGGCTTGGTTTCACTTCATTTGAACAGAATCACTATTTCAACATTACTGGACTCAGAAAGCTGTAAACTGACAATCTTGATCATTGAAGTCCTAACATTAGTTTTTGTGCATATAACTTCTAACACATTAAAAACTGTCTTACAGCATTGCAGAAAACATTGTATTTCATAAGGCATAAGCATCTATCAGTTTGGCAAGATTTGCACTGAATACTGAATGAAACAGCTTTCTCTAATAGAGAGAAAAGCTTTTGAGCAGATTTGGGCTTGATTTCACTTCATTTGAACAGAATCACTATTTCAACATTACTGGACTCAGAAAGCTGTAAACTGACAATCTTGATCATTGAAGTCCTAACATTAGTTTTTGTGCATATAACTTCTAACACATTAAAAACTGTCTTACAGCATTGCAGAAAACATTGTATTTCATAAGGCATAAGCATCTATCAGTTTGGCAAGATTTGCACTGAATACTGAATGAAACAGCTTTCTCTAATAGAGAGAAAAGCTTTTGAGCAGATTTGGGCTTGATTTCACTTCATTTGAACAGAATCACTATTTCAACATTACTGGACTCAGAAAGCTGTAAACTGACAATCTTGATCATTGAAGTCCTAACATTAGTTTTTGTGCATATAACTTCTAACACATTAAAAACTGTCTTACAGCATTGCAGAAAACATTGTATTTCATAAGGCATAAGCATCTATCAGTTTGGCAAGATTTGCACTGAATACTGAATGAAACAGCTTTCTCTAATAGAGAGAAAAGCTTTTGAGCAGATTTGGGCTTGATTTCACTTCATTTGAACAGAATCACTATTTCAACATTACTGGACTCAGAAAGCTGTAAACTGACAATCTTGATCATTGAAGTCCTAACATTAGTTTTTGTGCATATAACTTCTAACACATTAAAAACTGTCTTACAGCATTGCAGAAAACATTGTATTTCATAAGGCATAAGCATCTATCAGTTTGGCAAGATTTGCACTGAATACTGAATGAAACAGCTTTCTCTAATAGAGAGAAAAGCTTTTGAGCAGATTTGGGCTTGATTTCACTTCATTTGAACAGAATCACTATTTCAACATTACTGGACTCAGAAAGCTGTAAACTGACAATCTTGATCATTGAAGTCCTAACATTAGTTTTTGTGCATATAACTTCTAACACATTAAAAACTGTCTTACAGCATTGCAGAAAACATTGTATTTCATAAGGCATAAGCATCTATCAGTTTGGCAAGATTTGCACTGAATACTGAATGAAACAGCTTTCTCTAATAGAGAGAAAAGCTTTTGAGCAGATTTGGGCTTGATTTCACTTCATTTGAACAGAATCACTATTTCAACATTACTGGACTCAGAAAGCTGTAAACTGACAATCTTGATCATTGAAGTCCTAACATTAGTTTTTGTGCATATAACTTCTAACACATTAAAAACTGTCTTACAGCATTGCAGAAAACATTGTATTTCATAAGGCATAAGCATCTATCAGTTTGGCAAGATTTGCACTGAATACTGAATGAAACAGCTTTCTCTAATAGAGAGAAAAGCTTTTGAGCAGATTTGGGCTTGATTTCACTTCATTTGAACAGAATCACTATTTCAACATTACTGGACTCAGAAAGCTGTAAACTGACAATCTTGATCATTGAAGTCCTAACATTAGTTTTTGTGCATATAACTTCTAACACATTAAAAACTGTCTTACAGCATTGCAGAAAACATTGTATTTCATAAGGCATAAGCATCTATCAGTTTGGCAAGATTTGCACTGAATACTGAATGAAACAGCTTTCTCTAATAGAGAGAAAAGCTTTTGAGCAGATTTGGGCTTGATTTCACTTCATTTGAACAGAATCACTATTTCAACATTACTGGACTCAGAAAGCTGTAAACTGACAATCTTGATCATTGAAGTCCTAACATTAGTTTTTGTGCATATAACTTCTAACACATTAAAAACTGTCTTACAGCATTGCAGAAAACATTGTATTTCATAAGGCATAAGCATCTATCAGTTTGGCAAGATTTGCACTGAATACTGAATGAAACAGCTTTCTCTAATAGAGAGAAAAGCTTTTGAGCAGATTTGGGCTTGATTTCACTTCATTTGAACAGAATCACTATTTCAACATTACTGGACTCAGAAAGCTGTAAACTGACAATCTTGATCATTGAAGTCCTAACATTAGTTTTTGTGCATATAACTTCTAACACATTAAAAACTGTCTTACAGCATTGCAGAAAACATTGTATTTCATAAGGCATAAGCATCTATCAGTTTGGCAAGATTTGCACTGAATACTGAATGAAACAGCTTTCTCTAATAGAGAGAAAAGCTTTTGAGCAGATTTGGGCTTGATTTCACTTCATTTGAACAGAATCACTATTTCAACATTACTGGACTCAGAAAGCTGTAAACTGACAATCTTGATCATTGAAGTCCTAACATTAGTTTTTGTGCATATAACTTCTAACACATTAAAAACTGTCTTACAGCATTGCAGAAAACATTGTATTTCATAAGGCATAAGCATCTATCAGTTTGGCAAGATTTGCACTGAATACTGAATGAAACAGCTTTCTCTAATAGAGAGAAAAGCTTTTGAGCAGATTTGGGCTTGATTTCACTTCATTTGAACAGAATCACTATTTCAACATTACTGGACTCAGAAAGCTGTAAACTGACAATCTTGATCATTGAAGTCCTAACATTAGTTTTTGTGCATATAACTTCTAACACATTAAAAACTGTCTTACAGCATTGCAGAAAACATTGTATTTCATAAGGCATAAGCATCTATCAGTTTGGCAAGATTTGCACTGAATACTGAATGAAACAGCTTTCTCTAATAGAGAGAAAAGCTTTTGAGCAGATTTGGGCTTGATTTCACTTCATTTGAACAGAATCACTATTTCAACATTACTGGACTCAGAAAGCTGTAAACTGACAATCTTGATCATTGAAGTCCTAACATTAGTTTTTGTGCATATAACTTCTAACACATTAAAAACTGTCTTACAGCATTGCAGAAAACATTGTATTTCATAAGGCATAAGCATCTATCAGTTTGGCAAGATTTGCACTGAATACTGAATGAAACAGCTTTCTCTAATAGAGAGAAAAGCTTTTGAGCAGATTTGGGCTTGATTTCACTTCATTTGAACAGAATCACTATTTCAACATTACTGGACTCAGAAAGCTGTAAACTGACAATCTTGATCATTGAAGTCCTAACATTAGTTTTTGTGCATATAACTTCTAACACATTAAAAACTGTCTTACAGCATTGCAGAAAACATTGTATTTCATAAGGCATAAGCATCTATCAGTTTGGCAAGATTTGCACTGAATACTGAATGAAACAGCTTTCTCTAATAGAGAGAAAAGCTTTTGAGCAGATTTGGGCTTGATTTCACTTCATTTGAACAGAATCACTATTTCAACATTACTGGACTCAGAAAGCTGTAAACTGACAATCTTGATCATTGAAGTCCTAACATTAGTTTTTGTGCATATAACTTCTAACACATTAAAAACTGTCTTACAGCATTGCAGAAAACATTGTATTTCATAAGGCATAAGCATCTATCAGTTTGGCAAGATTTGCACTGAATACTGAATGAAACAGCTTTCTCTAATAGAGAGAAAAGCTTTTGAGCAGATTTGGGCTTGATTTCACTTCATTTGAACAGAAGCACTATTTCAACATTACTGGACTCAGAAAGCTGTAAACTGACAATCTTGATCATTGAAGTCCTAACATTAGTTTTTGTGCATATAACTTCTAACACATTAAAAACTGTCTTACAGCATTGCAGAAAACATTGTATTTCATAAGGCATAAGCATCTATCAGTTTGGCAAGATTTGCACTGAATACTGAATGAAACAGCTTTCTCTAATAGAGAGAAAAGCTTTTGAGCAGATTTGGGCTTGATTTCACTTCATTTGAACAGAATCACTATTTCAACATTACTGGACTCAGAAAGCTGTAAACTGACAATCTTGATCATTGAAGTCCTAACATTAGTTTTTGTGCATATAACTTCTAACACATTAAAAACTGTCTTACAGCATTGCAGAAAACATTGTATTTCATAAGGCATAAGCATCTATCAGTTTGGCAAGATTTGCACTGAATACTGAATGAAACAGCTTTCTCTAATAGAGAGAAAAGCTTTTGAGCAGATTTGGGCTTGATTTCACTTCATTTGAACAGAATCACTATTTCAACATTACTGGACTCAGAAAGCTGTAAACTGACAATCTTGATCATTGAAGTCCTAACATTAGTTTTTGTGCATATAACTTCTAACACATTAAAAACTGTCTTACAGCATTGCAGAAAACATTGTATTTCATAAGGCATAAGCATCTATCAGTTTGGCAAGATTTGCACTGAATACTGAATGAAACAGCTTTCTCTAATAGAGAGAAAAGCTTTTGAGCAGATTTGGGCTTGATTTCACTTCATTTGAACAGAATCACTATTTCAACATTACTGGACTCAGAAAGCTGTAAACTGACAATCTTGATCATTGAAGTCCTAACATTAGTTTTTGTGCATATAACTTCTAACACATTAAAAACTGTCTTACAGCATTGCAGAAAACATTGTATTTCATAAGGCATAAGCATCTATCAGTTTGGCAAGATTTGCACTGAATACTGAATGAAACAGCTTTCTCTAATAGAGAGAAAAGCTTTTGAGCAGATTTGGGCTTGATTTCACTTCATTTGAACAGAATCACTATTTCAACATTACTGGACTCAGAAAGCTGTAAACTGACAATCTTGATCATTGAAGTCCTAACATTAGTTTTTGTGCATATAACTTCTAACACATTAAAAACTGTCTTACAGCATTGCAGAAAACATTGTATTTCATAAGGCATAAGCATCTATCAGTTTGGCAAGATTTGCACTGAATACTGAATGAAACAGCTTTCTCTAATAGAGAGAAAAGCTTTTGAGCAGATTTGGGCTTGATTTCACTTCATTTGAACAGAATCACTATTTCAACATTACTGGACTCAGAAAGCTGTAAACTGACAATCTTGATCATTGAAGTCCTAACATTAGTTTTTGTGCATATAACTTCTAACACATTAAAAACTGTCTTACAGCATTGCAGAAAACATTGTATTTCATAAGGCATAAGCATCTATCAGTTTGGCAAGATTTGCACTGAATACTGAATGAAACAGCTTTCTCTAATAGAGAGAAAAGCTTTTGAGCAGATTTGGGCTTGATTTCACTTCATTTGAACAGAATCACTATTTCAACATTACTGGACTCAGAAAGCTGTAAACTGACAATCTTGATCATTGAAGTCCTAACATTAGTTTTTGTGCATATAACTTCTAACACATTAAAAACTGTCTTACAGCATTGCAGAAAACATTGTATTTCATAAGGCATAAGCATCTATCAGTTTGGCAAGATTTGCACTGAATACTGAATGAAACAGCTTTCTCTAATAGAGAGAAAAGCTTTTGAGCAGATTTGGGCTTGATTTCACTTCATTTGAACAGAATCACTATTTCAACATTACTGGACTCAGAAAGCTGTAAACTGACAATCTTGATCATTGAAGTCCTAACATTAGTTTTTGTGCATATAACTTCTAACACATTAAAAACTGTCTTACAGCATTGCAGAAAACATTGTATTTCATAAGGCATAAGCATCTATCAGTTTGGCAAGATTTGCACTGAATACTGAATGAAACAGCTTTCTCTAATAGAGAGAAAAGCTTTTGAGCAGATTTGGGCTTGATTTCACTTCATTTGAACAGAATCACTATTTCAACATTACTGGACTCAGAAAGCTGTAAACTGACAATCTTGATCATTGAAGTCCTAACATTAGTTTTTGTGCATATAACTTCTAACACATTAAAAACTGTCTTACAGCATTGCAGAAAACATTGTATTTCATAAGGCATAAGCATCTATCAGTTTGGCAAGATTTGCACTGAATACTGAATGAAACAGCTTTCTCTAATAGAGAGAAAAGCTTTTGAGCAGATTTGGGCTTGATTTCACTTCATTTGAACAGAATCACTATTTCAACATTACTGGACTCAGAAAGCTGTAAACTGACAATCTTGATCATTGAAGTCCTAACATTAGTTTTTGTGCATATAACTTCTAACACATTAAAAACTGTCTTACAGCATTGCAGAAAACATTGTATTTCATAAGGCATAAGCATCTATCAGTTTGGCAAGATTTGCACTGAATACTGAATGAAACAGCTTTCTCTAATAGAGAGAAAAGCTTTTGAGCAGATTTGGGCTTGATTTCACTTCATTTGAACAGAATCACTATTTCAACATTACTGGACTCAGAAAGCTGTAAACTGACAATCTTGATCATTGAAGTCCTAACATTAGTTTTTGTGCATATAACTTCTAACACATTAAAAACTGTCTTACAGCATTGCAGAAAACATTGTATTTCATAAGGCATAAGCATCTATCAGTTTGGCAAGATTTGCACTGAATACTGAATGAAACAGCTTTCTCTAATAGAGAGAAAAGCTTTTGAGCAGATTTGGGCTTGATTTCACTTCATTTGAACAGAATCACTATTTCAACATTACTGGACTCAGAAAGCTGTAAACTGACAATCTTGATCATTGAAGTCCTAACATTAGTTTTTGTGCATATAACTTCTAACACATTAAAAACTGTCTTACAGCATTGCAGAAAACATTGTATTTCATAAGGCATAAGCATCTATCAGTTTGGCAAGATTTGCACTGAATACTGAATGAAACAGCTTTCTCTAATAGAGAGAAAAGCTTTTGAGCAGATTTGGGCTTGATTTCACTTCATTTGAACAGAATCACTATTTCAACATTACTGGACTCAGAAAGCTGTAAACTGACAATCTTGATCATTGAAGTCCTAACATTAGTTTTTGTGCATATAACTTCTAACACATTAAAAACTGTCTTACAGCATTGCAGAAAACATTGTATTTCATAAGGCATAAGCATCTATCAGTTTGGCAAGATTTGCACTGAATACTGAATGAAACAGCTTTCTCTAATAGAGAGAAAAGCTTTTGAGCAGATTTGGGCTTGATTTCACTTCATTTGAACAGAATCACTATTTCAACATTACTGGACTCAGAAAGCTGTAAACTGACAATCTTGATCATTGAAGTCCTAACATTAGTTTTTGTGCATATAACTTCTAACACATTAAAAACTGTCTTACAGCATTGCAGAAAACATTGTATTTCTAAGGCATA
>NW_020527033.1:0-29403 GCF_003368295.1 Carassius auratus | reverse complement strand
TTTTTTTAGGATTTTTTAAAAATCCCTAAAACTGTCAGAAAAGGATAAGGCCTATTTCTAGGGTAGTGGCTACATTTATTTGTTTTTTATAACTATAATGCATAAACTATGAAATTATACAAAATGTATAAAAAAAGTACAACAGTTATTGTTTCCAAGTTTTTTATTTAATTTTTTTTTTTTTTTTTTTTTTTTTGGATTACATTTAAAAAAAATTAGCCTACTGCAATCATTCTAAACAGCTTTGAATAAAACCTGTCAATATTTATTATAGACCACTGTAACTGTGTATAATCTAACAAACAAGTTTATTATGAAAATAAAAGTGTGCTACACCAGAAAAATTGGACGATAAAGAAATTGCTAACAATAGTATAATTAGATCTGTTTTTGTTTTTAGGCGGTTTAAGATGGCAGAAATGGACAAAATAAATGTAAAATAAAATGTAATTGTTAAATTAATATAGATTTAATTATTGTTAGAGAAAATAATAAATACATTACGTACTACTACATTAACAAAGCAGCCAAGATGAATGAGTTTCATTTTTTTTATAGATTCAATTGGAAGACAGAAGCAGCTTGGTGTATGCGGTCACTTAATTTCAAAATCCAGTAAGATCCACATTCAGATTTATTTCTCAAAGTTTATGTTCAATTGGCTGTTTTCGTTCATATTCGCCAAGCTATTTTGAAATAATCTTGTCCGTTATGTGTTCGTTCGTACGACGAAAGGCAGAATCCTGCAGCTCAAGAGATACATGTTATTCTGCCAGTGGCGGTGTCAAATAGTCTTTCACACTTAAACGAGTCACAAACACCTGCATTTAGCTCTTGCAGTGGTTACAATGGGTTTATTGTGTGCATTTGTGGTAATATTTTATTAAAAAAGCTCTTAACAAGAATAAATTCGTTTGTTTTGAGCTCGACACTGTAAGCGCTGATCGGAGCGGTGATTTCAGATAGGCAGCCACAAATATTTAATTTCACACAAAACAGTTCAAAAACATCTGAATTTAGCTCTGGTGTGTTCTACATTGGTTGATTGTGTGATATCGCTGTAATAATTTATTTTTAAAAGCTTTAAAAACAGGAATAAATTCGTTTTTTCTGAGCTCTTTACTCCAGACGCTCCTGATCAGAGCGGTGATTGCATCTCTCCTATTTCTCACGTATCTCTGGCCAGAAATTATTTATCCATGAGCCCTGAACCGGTATAATAATCAGATATGTTGGTTTAGCTTGTCCAGTGTGAATTAAATCTAAGTATGTATTTGTATTTTTAACCGATTTAAAAAGTGAAAGTAAAAGTCCGGTAATTGCACCTGTAGGGGCGCAATTTCTCTCAGACAATGGAAGTCTGAAGCACATATACTCAAACAGAGGGACAGAGTGAGATGAGATGTCTGACAGTTTTTTAATTTTCTGTTATCCATACAGTGTTGTAAAGTCGTGAAACTATCCATATTTACTCAGAATGACTTTTTTTCTGTATGAAAAAAGGTTTTGAAGTGTTTGGAATTTAAAAATGCAGGACAATTAATAATTCCATTTTATTGTCATTTAAAAAAATCACCATGACAAAACCGTTCAAGCTATCCAAAATCCATTGGCAATTTAAGTTGTTTAAAATGTTTTGGCATCATGTAGACAAAGTTTGGTGTGTATAGTGTTACTCTCCTCTGAGCAGTATGCATTAATTCACAGCTAAATGTAAAAAAAAAATCCACATTCAAATCAAAATAGCTGACTTCCTGTTGATCGTAGCTGATGACTGTGAATTAGAAAGTTTGTCCGTGTTGATAAGAACAATTTTTGTACCGAGTTTGGTGTCTGTAGCTAAAACTAACCCCCCACTTTTGACAAAAGGTGGCGCTATAGAGTGCCTCTTCCACGCCCTTTTAAAAGCTTTTTCCATTGTCTAGCTATCAAGAATACTGATATGTGTTTTGAGTTTCATGTAAATCTGAGGTTGTTATCTGCCTCAAAATCACCATAACAGAATATTCAAGTTTGACACGTTGCCATGGCAACAATATATAAGATATCAATATCCCCACAACAGATTTACATCGGCCATGTTTTGTCATTATTCTGATGAAGTTTGAAGCAAATCGAGTAAAAATAAGATGCTGAATTCAAAGCATTTTGAAAATGACTCACTTCCTGCTGCCAGTTGGTGGCGCTATAACGTTGACTCTTAATAATCACATATATACGATCGGTATCATACATCGAACAAACCGATGAAGTTTGATCAAACTCAGGCAATGTATGTGGATGTTATTAGGCATTTCCTGTTTCTCACTTTTTGCCCTAATTTCAACGCCTCGCCACGGGCAAACCGTTCGAGATATAAAAAATCCCCTCGCAATTTTTCATCCCCAATGTCTTGAGATCATGTTCACCGAGTTTGGTGGCAATCATGTAAAAAACCTATGACAAGTATATCAAATTCCAGAACATGCTTTTTTTAAACAGCCATGAATAGCTGACTTCCTGTTGGGCGGAGCCTTTGACATAGAGCGCGAAAGTTGTTCAGCTCAATGAGATCTACAAGTGTACTGAGTTTCATATAAATATATGCAAGTGTGTGTGAGCTATGGTTCAAGATTTCTGACTGTGTTCCAGGGGGCGCTGTAGAGCCCCTGTGCCACGCCCGGGTCCCAGTCTCTGTGGCGTCCTGATGGCCGCAGATTCCAATGTGTGTGCCAATTTTCAAGAGTTTTTGAGCATGTTAAGGCCCCCAAAAACCCCCGGAAGGTTTAATAAAAAATAAAAAAAATAATAATAATAATAATAAGAAAAAGAATAATCCTTAGGGGAACAATAGGGCTCTTCGCCCCTTCGGGCTTGAGCCCTAATAATTAAAGCTGCAAGCAGCGATGAACGGGCCCTCGCACCCGGGCTCACCGCCAGCGAGTGGCTTTAGTTAATAGGTGAACGGTGAGAAATATGCGTTTAAACTCATAAATATAAGTAGAATATATCAATGTTTATTCCATATATGTGCCAATCTTCCTGTTGCCAGCAGGTGGCGCTATCATTATAATGGAATATTGGCCTTCAGATGTGTTCAGGGCAGGACGCTTATCACACAAGTGAAGTTTGGGCAAGATCGGACATTTTATGCCTGAGTTATAACAACATCCTATTTCATGGCGAAACATCGAAATTTGTCAGGCCGCCATGGACACGCCCTTTAACGAAACCTCAAGATCTTCGCAATTTAAGATCGCAAAAGGCTTTAGATTACACTGACCAAGTTTGGTGTTGATCGGAATAAATCTCTAGGAGGAGTTTGTTAAAGTACAACCCCTGAAAATTGCCAAAACAACACTAATTTTGCAGAAAAAATTCTAAATAACTGACTTCCTGTTGGGATTCGGATTTCGTACCAAGAGACTTTTTCGTAGATGTTGGTGTGTTACATGTGTGTACCGATTTTTGAACATGTACGTGAAACATAGCTCGAGGCGCACTCCGTTTAAAGTGTATACGCACTAAGTTGAAAGTGTATAGGTGGCGCTATCGAGCCATTTTGCCACACCTGATGGAATTTTGGCCTTCAGACGTGTTCAGGCCAGGACTCTTATCACACATATGCAGTTTGGGGAAGATCGGACATTTTATGCCTGAGTTATAACATCTTTTATTCCCATGGCGAGACATCGAAATTCGTGACGGCGCCATGGACACGCCTTTTAACGAAAACTCAAGATCTTCACAACTTAACATCGCACAGGCCTTTAGATTAGACTGACCACAAAAAATACATTGATGTCATAAAATTTCTAGGAGTAGTTCATCGCAGTGTAAAATATGTCACTTCCTGTTGCCAGTAGGTGGCGCTATGACTATAACTGAATATGGGCATGTAGATCTGTTCAGGTCAGGAGTCTCATCAAACATGTGAAGTTTGGGGCAGATTGGTCATTGTATGTCTGAGTTATAGCAACTTCCTGTTTCATGGCGAATCACCGAAATTCGCCAGGCCGCCACGGACACGCCCATTAACGAAAACTCAAAAGCTTCGCAATTTAACATCGCAAAGGCCTTCAGATTAGGCATACCAAATTTGGTGTTGATCAGAATGAATCTCATGGAAATGACAAAAATTACACAAAATTTGCTCATAATATTAGTAATAACTGACTTCGTGTTGGGTTTCGGATTTTGCTCCAAGAGACTTTTTTGTAGGTATTGGAGAGTTACATGTGTATACCAATTTTCATACATGTACATGAAACGTAGCTCGAGGCGCACACCGTTGAACGTGTATAGGTGGCGCTGTTGAGCCATTTTGCCACACCCACTTCTGAAACCCATATCAGACGTAAATTTTCGCCAGTTCTGAGGTGTGTGCAAAGTTTCATGACTTTTCGAGCATGTTTAGGCCCTCAAAAATGCGATTCATTTTGGAGAAGAATAATAATAATAATAATAATAATTAAAGCTGCAAGCAGCGATGAACGGGCCCTCGCACCCGGGCTCACCGGCAGTGAGTGGCTTTAGTTAATAGGTGAACGGTGAGAAATATGCGTTTAAACTCATAAATATAAGTAGAATATATCAATGTTTATTCCATATATGTGCCAATCTTCCTGTTGCCAGCAGGTGGCGCTATCATTATAATGGAATATTGGCCTTCAGATGTGTTCAGGCCAGGACTTTTATCGAACATGTGAGGTTTGGGGAGGATTGGACATTTTATGCCATTTTATGAGTTAGAACAACATCCTATTTCATGGCGAAACATCGAAATTTGTCAGGCCGCCATGGACACGCCCTTTAACGAAACCTCAAGATCTTCGCAATTTGAGATCGCAAAAGGCTTTAGATTACACTGACCAAGTTTGGTGTTGATCTGAATAAATCTCTAGGAGGAGTTCGTTAAAGTACAACCCCTGAAAATGGCCAAAACAACACTAATTTTGCAGAGAAAATTCTAAATAACTGACTTCCTGTTGGGATTCGGATTTCATACCAAGAGACTTTTTCGTAGATATTGGTGTGTTAGATGTGTGTACCGATTTTTGTACATGTACATGAAACATAGCTCGAGGCGCACTCCGTTTAAAGTGTATACGCACTCCGTTGAAAGTGTATAGGTGGCGCTATCGAGCCATTTTGCCACACTCTATGGAATATTGGCCTTAAGATCTGTTTAGGCCAGGAACCTTATCACACATGTGAAGTTTGGGCAAAATCGGACATTTTATGCCTGAGTTATAACATCTTTTATTCCCATGGCGAGACATCGAACTTCATCACGGCGCCATGGACACGCCTTTTAACAAAAACTCGAGATCTTCACAACTAAACATCACACAGGTCTTTAGATTAGACTGACCACAAAAAAGACATTGATGTCATAAAATTTCTAGGAGTAGTTTGTCGCAGCGTAAAATATGTAACTTCCTGTTGCCAATAGGTGGCGCTATGACTATAACTGAATATTGGCATGTAGATCTGTTCATGTCAAGAGTCTTATCCAACATGTGAAGTTTGGGGCAGATTGGACATTGTATGTCTGAGTTACAGCAACTTCCTTTTTCATGGCGAAACATCAAGATTTGTCAGGCCGCCATGGACCCGCCCTTTAACAAAACCTCAAGTCCTTCGCAATTTATTATCGCAAAGGGCTTTAGATTACACTGACCAAGTTTTGTGTTGATCTGAATAAATCTCTAGGAGGAGTTCGTTAAAGTACAACCCCTGAAAATGGCAAAAACAACACCAATTTTGAAGGGAAAATTCAAAATAACCGACTTCCTGTTGGGATCCGGATTTCGTACCAAGAGACTTTTTTGTAGGTGTTGGAGTGTTACATGTGTGTACCAATTTTTGTACATGTACGTGAAACATAGCTCGAGGCGCACTCCGTTGAAAGTGTATAGGTGGCGCTATAGAGCCATTCTGCCACACCCGGTGGAATATTGGCCTTCAGATCTGTTCAGGCCAGGACTCTTATCACACATGTGAAGTTTGGGGAAGATCGAATATTTTATGCCTGAGTTATAACATCTTTTATTCCCATGGCGAGACATCAAACTTCGTCGCGGCGCCATGAACACGCCTTTTAAAGAAAACTCAAGATCTTCACAACTGAACATCGCACAGGCCTTTAGATTAGACTGACCACAAAAAAGACATTGATGTCATAAAATTTCTAGGAGTAGTTTGTCGCAGCGTAAAATATGTCACTTCCTGTTGCCAATAGGTGGCGCTATGACTATAACTGAATATGGGCATGTCAATCTGTTCAGGTTCGTAGTCTCATCAAACATGTAAAGTTTGGGGCAGATTGGACATTGTATGTCTGAGTTATAGCAACTTCATTTTTCATGGCGAATCATCGAAATTCGCCAGGCCGCCACGGACACGCCCTTCAACGAAAACTCAAGATCTTCGCAATTTAACATCACAAAGGCCTTTAGATTAGGCATTCCAAATTTGGTGTTGATTTGAAGAAATCTCTAGGAGGAGTTCGTTAAAATACAACATATGGAAATGACCAAAATTACACAAAATTTGCTCATAATATTACAAATAACCGACTTCCTGTTGGTTTTAGAATTTTGCTCCAAGAGTCTTTGGGGAAGTCGTGGCCTAATGGTTAGAGGGTTGGACTCCCAATCGAAGGGTTGTGGGTTCTAGTCTCGGGCTGGACGGAATTGTGGGTGGGGGTAGTGCATGTACAGTTCTCTCTCCACCTTCAATACCACGACTTAGGTGCCCTTGAGCAAGGCATCGAACCCCCAACTGCTCCCCGGGCGCCGCAGCATAAATGGCTGCCCACTGCTCCGGGTGTGTGCTCACAGTGTGTGTGCGTGTGTTCACTGCTCTGTGTGTGTGCATTTCGGATGGGTTAAATGCAGAGCACAAATTCTGAGTATGGGTCACCATACTTGGCTGAATGTCACTTCACTTCACTTCACTTCACTTTTTTGTAGGTATTGGTGTGTTACATATGTGTGCCAATTTTCGTGCATGTACGTGAAACATAGCTCGAAGGCTGTTGATTTTCTTCGTATAGGTGGCGCTGTCGAGCCATTTTGCCACACCCTCTTCTGAATCCTATATCAGACGAAAATTTTCACCTGGTTTGACGCGTGTGCAAAGTTTCATGACTTTTTGAGCATGTTTAAGCCCTCAAAAATGCGATTCATTTTGGAGAAGCGGAAGAATAAGAATAATAATAATAAACAGAGCAGATACAATAGGGTCCTCACACCATCGGTGCTCGGGCCCTAATAATAATAATAATAATAATAATAATAAACGGAGCAATTCCAAGAGGGTCCTCACACCATCGGTGCTCGGGCCCTAATTAAAGCTGCAAGCAGCGATGAACGGGCCCTCGCACCCGGGCTCCCCGCCAGCGAGTGGCATTAGTAAAAAGGTGAACGGCAAGAAATATGCATTTAAAGTCATAAATATAATTGGAATATATCAAATTATATTCCATATATGTTCCAATCTTCCTGTTGCCAGCAGGTGGTGCTATCATTTTAATGGAATATTGGCCTTCAGATGTGTTTAGGGAAGGACTCTTATCGAACATGTGAAGTATGGGGAAGATCGAACATTTTATGCCTGAGTTACAACAACTTCTCTTGCTGTGGCGAGACATCAAATTTTGCCAAGGCGTTATGGACACGCCCTTTAACAAAAACTCAAGATCTCCATAATTTAACATTGCACAGGCCTTTAGATTAGACTGACCACAAAAAAATTACATTTCTGTCAAAAGATTTCTAGGAGTAGCTTGTGGCAGCATAAAACATGTCACTTCCTGTTGCCAGCAGGTGGCGCTAGGACTATAACTGAATATGGGCATGTAGATCTGTTAAGGGCAGAAGTCTTATCTAACATGTGAAGTTTGGGGCAGATTGGACATTGTATGTCTGAGTTACAGCAACTTCCTTTTTCATGGTGAAACATCGTAATTTGTCAGGCCGCCATGGACACGCCCTTTATCGAAACCTCAAGATCTTCGCAATTTAACATTGCAAAGGTCTTTAGATTTAACTGACCAAGTTTGGTGTTGATCGGAATAAATTTCTAGGAGGAGTTCGTTAAAGTACAACCCCTGAAAATGGCAAAAAAAACGCCAATTTTGCAGAGAAAATTCTAAATAACCGACTTCCTGTTGGGATTCGGATTTCGTACCAAGAGACTTTTTTGTAGGTATTGGCGTGTTACATGTGTGTACTGATTTTTGTAAATGCACGTGAAACATAGCTCGAGGTGCACTCCGTTGAAAATGTATAGGTGGCGCTATGGAGCCATTTCGCCACACCCAATGGAATATTGGCCTTCAGTTGTGTTCAGGCCAGGACTCTTATCAAACATGTGAAGTTTGGGGAAGATCAGACATTTTATGCCTGAGTTACAAATTTTATTCCCATGGCGAGACATAAAACTTTGTCACGTCGCCAAGGACACACCCTTTATCGAAAACTCAAAATAATCACAATTCACTATCGCAAAGGCCTTTAGATTAAACTGACCATAACACAATTTAGATTTTATTAGATTTCTAGGAGTAGTTCATTGCAGCGTAAGGCATTCACTTCCTGTTGCCAGCAGGTGGCGCTATGACTATAACTAAATTTGGGAATGTTGATCTGTTCAGGTCAGGAGTCTTATCAAACATGTGAAGTTTGGTGCAGATTGGACATTTTATGTCTAAGTTATAGCAACTTCATTTTTCATGGCGAAACATCGAAATTCACCAAGCCGCCACAGACACGCCCTCAAACGAAAACTCTAGATCTTCGCAATTTAACATCGCAAAGGCCTTTAGATTACACTGACAAACTTTGGTGTTGATCTGAATAAATCTCTAGGAGGAGTTCGTTAAAGTACAACCTCCGGAAATGGCAAAAATGACAAAATTTTGGATGAGAAAAAAAATAATAACTGACTTCCTGTTGGAATTTGGATTTCGTACCAAGAGACTTTTTTGTAGATATTGGTGTGTTACATGTGTGTACCGATTTTCATACAAGTACGTGAAACGTAGCTCAAGATGCACTTCGTTGAAAATTTATAGGTGGCGCTGTCGAGCCATTTTGCCACACCCACCTTAGCAAACCATTGCATACCTAATATTTTTCCAGCTCTGACGTGTGTGCCAAGTTTCATGACTTTTCGAGAAAGTTTCAGAAAAATAATAATAATAATAATAATAATAATAATAAACAACACAGAAACAAGAGGGTCCTCACACCATCGGTGCTCGGGCCCTAATTAAAGCTGCAAGCAGCGATGAACGGGCCCTCGCACCCGGGCTCACCGCCATCGTGTGGCTTTAGTAAAAAGGTGAACGTTGAGAAATATGCATTTAATGTCCTAAATATAAGTGGAATATATCAAAGTATATCCCATATATGTGCCAATCTTACCGTTGCCAGCAGGTGGCGCTATCATTATAATGGAATATTGGCCTTCAGATGTGTTCAGGCCAGGACTCTTATCAAACATGTGAAGTTTGGGGAAGATTGAACATTTTATGCTTGAGTTACAACAACTTCTCTTGCTGTTGCAAGACATCAAATTTTGTCATGGCGCCATGGAAACGCCCTTTAACAAAAACTCAAGATCTCCAAAACTTAACATTGCACAGGCCTTTAGATTAGACTGACCAAAAAATATATGTTAATCTCAAAAAAATTATAGGAGTTGTTTGTCGCAGCGTAAAACATGTCACTTCCTGTTGCCAATAGGTGGCGCTATGACT
The DNA here is from genome assembly GCF_003368295.1 of Carassius auratus. Classification (NCBI taxonomy): domain Eukaryota; kingdom Metazoa; phylum Chordata; class Actinopteri; order Cypriniformes; family Cyprinidae; genus Carassius; species Carassius auratus. The sequence continues at coordinate 19,655 of NW_020527033.1, read as the reverse complement.
ATAACTGAATGTGGGCATGTAGATCTGTTAAGGGCAGAAGTTTTATCTAACATGTGAAATCTGGGGCAGATTGGACATTGTATGTCAGAGTTACAGCAACTTCCTTTTTCATGGCAAAACATCGAAATTTGTCAGGCCGCCATGGACACGCCCTTTAACAAAACCTCAAGATCCTCACAATTTAACATCGCAAAGGCCTTTAGATTTAACTGACCAAGTTTGGTGTTGATCTGAATAAATCTCTAGGAGGAGTTCGTTAAAGTACAACCCCTGAAAATGGCAAAAACGATGCCAATTTTGCAGAGAAAATTCTAAATAACCGACTTCCTGCTGGGATTCGGATTTCGTACCAAGAGACTTTTTTGTAGCTATTGGTGTGTTACATATGTGTACCGATTTTCGTACATGTACGTGACACGTAGCTCGAGGCGCACTCCATTGAAAGTGTATAGGTGGCGCTATCGAGCCATTTTGCCACACCCAATGGAATATTGGCCTCCAGATGTGGGCAGGTCAGTACTCTTATCAAGCATGTGAAGTTTGGGCAAGATCTGATATTTTATGCCTGAGTTACAACAACTTCTACTCCCATGGCGAGACATCGAACTTTGTCACCGCGCCATGGACACGCCCTTTAACGAAAACTCAAGATCTTCACAATTTAACATTGCACAGGCCTTTAGATTAGACTGACCACAAAAAAGACATTGATGTCATAAAATTTCTAGGAGTAGTTCTTCGGAGCATAAAATATGTAACTTCCTGTTGCCAATAGGTGGCGCTATGACTATAACTGAATATGGGCATGTCAATCTGTTCAGTTCCAGTCTTATCAACCATGTGAAGTTTGAGGCAGATTGAACATTGTATGTCTGAGTTATAGCAACTTCATTTTTCATGGCGAATCATCGAAATTCGCCAGGTCGCCACGGACACGCCCATTAACGAAAACTCAAAATCTTCGCAATTTAACATCGCAAAGGCCTTTAGATGAGGCATACCAAATTTGGTGTTTATCTGAATAAATTTCTAGGAGGAGTTCGTTAAAATACAACGCATGGAAATGACAAAAATGACACAAAATTTGCTCATAAAATTAAAAATAACCGACTTCCTGTTGGGTTTAGAATTTTGGTCCAAGAGTCTTTTTTGTAGGTATTGGAGAGTTACATGTGTATACCAATTTTCATACATGTACATGAAACGTAGCTCGAGGCGCACACCGTTGAACGTGTATAGGTGGCGCTGTTGAGCCATTTTGCCACACCCACTTCTGAAACCCATATCATATGTACATTTTCGCCGGTTCTGAGGTGTGTGCAAAGTTTCATGACTTTTTGAGTATGTTTAGGCCTTCAAAAATGCGATTCATTATGGAGAAGAAGAATAATAATAATAAATATAGCTGCAAGCAGCGATGTCGGGCTCAAGCCACCAATGCCATCACCACCCCGGTGGCATCAGGTAAACTGTGCCCAGCGGGCACATGCATTCACAATATCCCTCTGGCAGTGAGGTTTTAAAGGGTAGAGGGGAGCGTGCATTTGCAGTGGCTGGGCCACGACTCTGGAATACCCTGCCTTTAGAGATCAGACTGGCCCCTTCCTTGTCTATTTTTAAATCTTTGCTAAAAACTTTTTTATTTTCCTTAGTGTACTGACTACTGTGTTATGCTACATTTTGAAATGGGTGGTTTTAAATTTTTTGTCTGGTCTATTTTTATGTATGTGTAATATTCTTGCTCTTATGTTAAAGCACTTTGGTCAGCCAGGAGGCTGTTGTAAATGCGCTATACAAATAAATTGAACTTGAACTAGAACTTGAACTTGATATGGCAGTTAAAGGGTTAATCCGAATCATCTAGACTTTAAAATCACATTCACAGAACAATATATATATGTATATATATATAACTTTAGTAACACTTTACAATAAGATTTCATTTATAAACATTATGTTAACATGAACAATATTTATATAGCATTCATTCATGTCAGTTAATATTCCAAACTTAAACATTAAAACATTGTTTTATTGTGATTTTTTTCCAAGCACATTTTACCAATTCCAAACCATATCAATCTTAATAACTACCATTATTTTTTATTTAATCATTTATGAGTGCTATACAATAGTCCAGGAAAGCTGGAAGAGAAAAACAGGTCAAGAAGAACTGACAAAAGAATTGCAAAAGAATTAGGAATTAATGTGAAGATTAATTTTTAGTCAATTCTGCAAGACAGACTTTCAGGAAAGGAGGTGGAATAAAAATGAGCTCCTAAATCTTAATCCCAGATTCTGGAAGATATATTCCTCAAACCATCGGACAAGAGGAGGTGGTGCTGGTCCTTCACGAGTCACTCTAATCTGTTCATTAAGCCTATATATAAAGTCTTAATATATAGTATTTCACAATACTTCATGGTATTCTAATTAAATAATTTTTTGGAATCTTAGATCTCTCAGAACCTGGCACATTGTAATTCTGAGACTCCAGGAAAGTGGCAGTTCTGTAAAATGTTGGCGCTGGAGACTAAATGCTCACTGATAGTTTCACACCTAATTCACTTAAAACACACACAAACACACACACACAGTGACAGAGGGACAGAGTGACATCAGATGTATGTTTTTTAATTTTCTGTCATCCATATAATGTTGTATAGTCATGAAACTATGCATATTTCCTCAGAATGACTTGTCTTCTATGTGTACATTTTTTTGAAGTGTTTAGAAGCTGCACTTTTTTTTACTGGTTCCTTTTTTACTATTATTTCAAAAAATCACCACGACAAAACCATTCAAGCTATCCAAAATTCATTCACACCTGTTCTGTAAGATAAATTCTTTAAACAGTGGTAAAAGAGGATGTGGGGCTGAACCTTCAAGAGTCACTTAAAACGTATCTGTCCATAAAGCCTATTAAGAATTATTCTTAATATACAGTTCACAATACTTAAGCTTGTTATTCTAATTAAGTGAGGGTCATTTTATCAGTAAAATTCCTAAAATACATATTATTTTATTTGAAAGATTTCTATAAATTATTTAAATCATACTCGTTTCTCCAATAATTATTTAAAAGTAATCCTATAGCTCCCTCTGGTGGCCATTATAGGTACTAAGAATTGCAAGCTTGATTTATAAGTTATGATAGTTTTAATTTTATGCTGGCTCTTGAAAATGTTAAAGCTATGAAACTTACTTTGCTTCCTTCAAATGATGACTTCTACATATATAAAAAATTATGAAGAGTTGAAATGAAAAATTTTAAAGATATCGTAAAATAACTATTGTATTTTTTTTATGTTACTTTAATAAATCGCTATGGCCACACCATTTAAGGTATCCTAAACCCATTCGCAATTTAACATCTTCAGTATATTAGCATCATGTTGAAAAAGTTTGGTGTGAACTACTTATGTCTTCTCGGAGGAGTATGAATTCATTTTTACATGCTGATTTTATCATAAATCCACAATAAAATTTCTGAGTTCTGTATCAATCTGTGTTGTTGTTTGTTTATTTTTATTTTTTTTATTTTTCATAGGGAGATAACTGAAAAGATTACTCTCCTTTTTAATAAATGTGCTTATAAACCAAGAACAAGCTATTTATAGCTGTATTTATAAACTGCTTACTACTGACTATTAATATTGGGACAAGGCTTTATAAAGCATAAACTGACTATTTACTAATGAGTGCAGTTATTATAAAGTGTTACCAATGCATTTACTAATGTTAACAAATTAGACATTATTTTACAGTGTTATTAAATCCTTTAATGACTTATAAGCATTTGTGAAAGAAGCTTAGTCTTCATCTGTGAACTGAACAGTTTTACTGTTACATCCATGAGATTATGTAAATTAAGATAAATGTCATGTCACAGGATGGAATAGGTCAGTATCAAATGAGTTGAAATTATTATTTGCAGCACAAATAAGTATTTTTAGAATTTTGTTTTTAATTCCTGAAACTGTCAGAAAAGGATAAGGCCTAAGAGATTTCTTAAGCTGTAATGAAAACAGCAATGTTAGCAACAGCAACAAAAAATAACAATTTAAAATACATTTTTTTTCTGGTGATTAAAGAGATGATTAAGTCTCTCTCTCTCTCTCTCTCTCTCATTGTGTCTGCCACTCAGCTCATGCCCATCCCCCACTCACACACACACTCACACACACACATGCACTCAGTCAGCACACATACATTGCTCAAACAGAGGGACAGAGTGAGTTGAGATGTCTGACAGTTTTTTTTTAATTTTCTTTTAATCATACAGTGTTGTAAGGTCATGAAACTATGCATATGTCCTCAGAATGATTTGATCTCTGTATGATTTTTTTTTAAAGTGTTTGGAAGCTGCAATTTAAAAATACAAGACAATTAATGATTCCCTTTTTACTGTCATTTCAAAAAATCACCACGACAAAACGGTTCAAGCTAACCAAAATCCGTTCGCAATTTAAGTTCCTCAATGTTTTTTCAACATGTAGACAAAGTTTGGTGAGTATAGTGAACATTTCCTCTGAGGAGAATGCATTAAATCAGAGCTCAATTTAAATATTCAAATAAAAATAGCCGACTTCCTGTTGGTCGTAGCTGATGACTGTGAATTAGAAAGTTGTCCGTCTTGATAAGAACAATTTATGTACCAAGTTTGGTGTCTGTAGCTAAAACTAAACCCCCCACTTTTGACAAAAGGTGGCGCTATAGCATGCCTCCTTCACACCCTTTAAAAGCTTTTCCCATTGTCTAGCTATCACTAATACTGATATGTGTTTTTAGTTTCATGTAAATCTGAGGTTGGTGTCTGCCTCAAACTCATCATAACAGAACATTCAAGTTTGACACGTTGCCATGGCAACGCCATATCAGATATCAATATCCCCACAACAGATTTACATCGGCCGTGTTTTGTCATTATTCTGATGAAGTTTTAAGTAAATCGAGTAAAAATAAGATGCTGAATTCAAAACATTTTGAAAATGACTCACTTCCTGCTGCCAGTTGGTGGCGCTATAACGTTGACTCTTAATAGTCACATATATACGATCGGTATCATACAACGAACAAACCAATGAAGTTTGATCAAATTCAGGAAATGTATGTGGATGTTATTAGACATTTCCTGTTTCTCATTTCTCGCCATAATTTCCACGCCTCGCTACGGGCAAACCGTTCAAGATATCAAAAATCCCCTCGCAATTTTTCGTCCCCAATGTCTTGAGATCATGTTCACCGAGTTTCGTGGCGAACGGGTTGAAAACCTCAGAGGAGTATTTCAAATTCCAGAGCATGCTTTTTTTAAACAGCTCTGAATAGCTGACTTCCTGTTGGGCGGAGCCTATGACATAAAGTGTGAAAGTTGTTCGGCTCAATGAGATCTATAAGTGTACCGAGTTTCATATAAATACATGCAAGCGTGTGTGAGCTATGGTTCAAGATTTCTGAAGGTGTTCCAGGGGGCGCTGTAGAGTCCCTGTGCCACGCCCGGGTCCCAGCCTCTGCGGCGTCCTGATGGCCGCAGATTCCAATGTGTGTGCCAATTTTCAAGAGTTTTTGAGCATGTTAAGGCCCCTAAAAACCCCCGGAAGATTAAATAAAAAATAAAAAAAATAATAAGAATAATCCTTAGAAGAACAATAGGGCTCTTCGCCCCTTCGGGCTTGAGCCCTAATTAAAGCTGCAAGCAGCGATGAACAGGCCCTCGCACCCGGGCTCACCGCCATCGTGTGGCTTTAGTAAAAAGGTGAACGTTGAGAAATATGCATTTAATGTCCTAAATATAAGTGGAATATATCAAAGTATATCCCATATATGTGCCAATCTTACCGTTGCCAGCAGGTGGCGCTATCATAATGGAATATTGGCCTTCAGATGTGTTCAGGCCAGGACTCTTATCAAACATGTGAAGTTTGGGGAAGATTGAACATTTTATGCTTGAGTTACAACAACTTCTCTTGCTGTGGCAAGACATCAAATTTTGTCATGGCGCCATGGAAACGCCCTTTAACAAAAACTCAAGATCTCCAAAAGTTAACATTGCACAGGCCTTTAGATTAGACTGACCACAAAATATATGTTAATCTCAAAAAAATTATAGGAGTAGTTTGTCGCAGCATAAAACATGTCACTTCCTGTTGCCAATAGGTGGCGCTAGGACTATAACTGAATGTGGGCATGTAGATCTGTTGAGGGCAGAAGTTTTATCTAACATGTGAAGTTTGGGGCAGATTGGACATTGTATGACTGAGTTACAGCAACTTCCTTTTCAATGGCGAAACATCGAAATTTGTCAGGCCGCCATGGACACGCCCTTTAACGAAATCTAAAGATCTTCGCAATTTAACATCGCAAAGGGCTTAAGATTACACTGACCAGGTTTGGTGTTGATCTGAATAAATCTCTAGGAGGAGTTCGTTAAAGTACAACCCCTGAAAATGGCAAAAACAACGCCAATTTTGCAGAGAAAATTCTAAATAACCGACTTCCTGTTGGGATTCGGATTTCGTACCAAGAGACTTTTTTGTAGGTATTGGTGTGTTACATGTGTTTACCGATTTTTGTACATGTACGTGAAACATAGCTCGAGGCGCACTCTGTTGAAAATGTATAGGTGGCGCTATCGAGCCATTTTGCCACACCTGATGGAATTTTGGCCTTCAGATGTGTTCAGGCCAGGACTCTTATCACACATGTGAAGTTTGGGGAAGATCGGACATTTTATGCCTGAGTTATAACATCTTTTATTCCCATGGCGAGACATCGAACTTCGTGACGGCGCCATGGACACGCCTTTTAACGAAAACTCAAGATCTTCAAAACTTAACATCGCACAGGCCTTTAGATTAGACTGACCACAAAAAATACATTGATGTCATAAAATTTCTAGGAGTAGTTCATCGCAGTGTAAAATATGTCACTTCCTGTTGCCAATAGGTGGCGCTATGACTATAACTGAATATGGGCATGTCAATCTGTTCAGGTCAGGAGACTCATCAAACATGTGAAGTTTGGGGCAGATTGGTCATTGTATGTCTGAGTTATAGCAACTTCCTGTTTCATGGCGAATCATCGAAATTCGCCAGGCCGCCACGGACACGACCATTAACGAAAACTCAAAAGCTTCGCAATTTAACATCGCAAAGGCCTTTAGATTAGGCATACCAAACTTGGTGTTGATCTGAATAAGTCTCTAGGAGGAGTTCGTTAAAATACAACGCATGGAAATGGCAAAAATGACACAAAATTTGCTCATAATATTAAAAATAACCGACTTCCTGTTGGGTTTAGAATTTTGCTCTAAGAGACTTTTTTGTAGGTACTGGAGAGTTACACATGTGTACCGATTTTCATACATGTACGTGAAACATAGCTCGAGGCGCACACCGTTGAACGTGTATAGGTGGCGCTGTCGAGCCATTTTGCCACACCCACTTCTGAAACCCATATCAGATGTAAATTTTCGCCAGTTCTGAGGTGTGTGCAAAGTTTCATGACTTTTTGAGTATGTTTAGGCCCTCAAAAATGCGATTCATTTTGGAGAAGTATAATAATAATAATAATAATAAATATAGCTGCAAGCAGCAATCACGGGGCCAAGCATTCCAGCGGCAACATCAGGAGCTAAGTATATGTACATCAGACCAAATGCAACAATGAATAATGAAATTAATAATTGCATGATTGTAATTGAAATGGCTGAAAATCGTTAATAAAAGTTCCACAGCGAGAAGCTAAGCATGGCATGGAGCATCAGACCAAATGCAACGAGTAAGAAAAGCAATTATTGGAAGAGTGTAATTGAAACAGCCAGTAAAACTCCAGTAAAATGATGCATTATCATTTTTGGAAAATAGGTGGCGCTGTAATCAAATCGCTTTGTTGTGTTCTGTGGGAGGTGACAATGTTGTGGGCAATTTCTTTCAAAATACTTACAGACCTTTAGGGCAATGAGTCGAACATGCCCACCGAGTTTCGTTCCGATCGACTTCCATTAACCTTGTCAAATAGGTGCTTAAAGTTGTTTGGCCAATGGCGGCCATGTTTTTTAAGATAAGTGAAATTCCTCATAGAGCACTTGTGCCACATTGGGCCATATCAATTTTCAAGTTGATTGGATCAACGGTTGCTTAGTTATAGCCATTTGATTTTTTTTCATCCTGTAGCGCCACCAAGTGGCAGATATGGAAAAAATAATAATTTGACTAAAGTTTTTGTTCATGCATATGAGTTCTGAGTTTGGTGAAGATATCTCATTTTGTTCCCGAGTTATAGCCTTTTTCGTAAAATTGGTCCACGAATTTGAATGTTTTGGGTCACCTGGTTTTTTGTTCAGTCTTGATCAAACCACTGCAATAATATTCTCTGGACTCTCTAGATCAATAATTTTCAAAAATATGTTGCATTTTGTCCTTTGGTTAGCTATAAGAGGTCATTTAGGAAAGGGCCGTGGCCACATGTAACCTAAAGCCTATAAAACTGAAACAACAACTCAAAACTTTATGAAACTTGGTTATAACATGTGAAAGATGACCCACCAAGCATGCAAAGTTTCATTAAGATCAGAAAATAGCTCGTGCTATAACAGTTAAAATAGCCTAAAAAACAAAAGATTTCTGTTGTGAATGGCATTAAACTGCAAAAAAAGGGGTAATATAATCACACATGCATTAGATATGTATTTTTTCTAAACAATCATGCAAAATTTAACAGAGATTAGGTAAAAAGAACACTGTAATATTTATAAAGCTTCAAAACCCAGTGTTGAATAAAAAATTGCAATTATAACCACTAGATGTCACCGGAAGACCACTAATGAGCTCACTAAAGACTAAAACATTACAGTTTATGGGCTTGTTGAGGGATTCATCTAGAAAAAATGTATATTACTATTATTTAATATTACTGTTCAAGCATTTCAGATCACATTGAGTCAAACTTTACCAATTTATTCATACAGATATATCTAATGTTTATAATTATGCCAGATTATGATTTCAATGAAACCTGAAAAATGACATAGAAGCCCATAAAAACAGAAGACTTGCAATAGGTTTTATCACCCATCATTTATTTTAATTATCTATATATATAACAAAATGTGTGCATCTGTGTGTGGGTTTAAGCATGCTTATTGAGTATTAATATAGTAGTTTAAACATTTCATGTTTGTGTGTGTCTGTAATTCTGTTCTATTCTTTTACTGTCAGCCATATCTAGGTTATTTAAAATCAGTGCAGTACTATTATCTAGACTGTGAAATTATACATAAATTGCGTATGCTTCTTTGGAATGAAATTAAGACAACATATAACAGTTATAAAGGTTAAAGAGACAGTGTTGTATGATAAATTGCATTTACGACCACTAGATGTCACTGGAAGACCACTAATGGGCTCACTAAAGACTAAAACATTACAGTTCATTGTCTCGATGATTGATTCATCTAGAAAAATATATATTACTATTATTTAATATTACTGTTCAAGCATTTAAGATCACATTGAGTGAAAGTTCAACAATTTATTCATACATGTATATCAAATGTTTACTATTATGTCAGAATATGAATGCAATGAAACCTGACATAGAAATGTAAGAAAAGAAGTCTTTCTGTGAGTTGTGTGTCACCTATAATTTATTTCAAATATCTACATACAACAAAATGTGTGGGCATGTACTTCTCTCTCTGTGTGTGTGTGTGTGTGTGTATATGCAGAGATAGAGCCTCAGACTCATTTTGTGAAGATGCCTGACATCTGAAGCAGCGCTGTACAAAAACGGTTTCGTCTATTGACACGAAATCCATAACTTTTTGTCAGCACGGTCTGAAGATGATCTGATTCAATTTTGGTGAAAATCAGACAAACGGTTGAGGATGAGTTTAAAAAAAAAGGTTTTCAACATGAATCAAAATGGCGGACAGGAAGTTTTGCTTAATATGACATAATTGGTATGTATGTTGTCGGCATGTCCCAAGGAACATTTTGAGACATGTTTCATGATAATAGGCTAATGCAATCAAAAGTTATTAGCATTATTGGAAATGTAATAATTAGCGGTTATTGATTGGTTTATTACTCTTGACCAATAGGTGGCGCTGTGACCAAAATGATGTGGCGTGGTCAATGTGATGTGACAATGTCACATATTAAGTTTTGTGTAAATATCTCCAACCTTTGCAGAGATACAGCCTCAGATGCAGTTTGGCATCTTTCCAGCAAATTCGTTGGTACGCTAATTGAAAACGGTTACGTGTATCGACACAAATTCCATAACTTTTTGCCAGCATGGTCTGAAGATGATCCAAATCAAATTTGGTGAAAATCTGAGCAACGGTCTAGGAGGAGTTCGAAAAAGTAGGTTTTCAACATGAATCAAAATGGCGGACAGGAAATTTTGCCAAAATTGACAAATGGGGTATCGGTGTTCTCGGCATGACCCAAGGAATCTATCAACATCAGCTTTGTTACAATAGGCTAATGTATGCAAAAGTTATTAGCATTTTTCGACAAAATCGTTATAACTATTGACCACAAGGTGGCGCTGCCCCCAATTTTTTTGTGTACATTCAGGGCATGGAGCCGGACATTTTTGTAATTATTTGCGAAACGATACGGAACTTCATTCTTAAGATACAGCAATTTACAACTAAATCCAAAATGGCCGACGCCCAAAATGGCCGAATTGGGAAAATTCGGTATCATTCGACTCGGAATGATGCACTGAATCTAAAGACACCACTTTTGTGATTTTTGGCAAAACCGTTCAGAAGTTATGAGCAAAAACATGCATTTTTCATATCTCCTGACCACTAGGGGGCACAGCGCCGAAACACTGCAGGTAGTCCCAGGGAATGGTTGTTATAAGACCCACCAAGATTGGTCTCAATAGGCCAAACCGTTGCGGAGATATAGCCTCATGTTCACGTTTGCGTGCTTTTCGAAGAATTCGTTCATGAGCTATTCGGAAACGGTTTGAGAAATCAACTTGAATTCCATAACTTTTTGCCAGCATGGTCTGAAGATTATCTGATTCAATTTTCGTGACAATCGGTGCAACGGCCTAGGACGAGTTCGAAAAAGTAGGTTTTACGAACAATTGACGATAGCGAAAAAACTAAGCCTTGCGATTTTTGAATTTCGGTGTCCATTCGACTCGGCATGAGCCAAGGAATCACAGGAAAAAAGAATTTTCATTTTGTGGCTTACGGTTCAAGAGTTATTAGCATCAAGTTTTTGAAAGTTTAGACAATTGGTGGCGCTAGAGAGTTTGAGTTAGAGACTTCAAATTTGCTACGGTTAATGTTCAGACAGTCCTCTATTAGTGTGCCAAATTATACAACTTTCCCGCAATCGGTTCTATGGGCTACCATAGACTTGGGGTGGAAGAAGAAGAATAATAATAATAAATATAGCTGCAAGCAGCAATTACGGGGCCAAGCACTCCAACGGCAATGTAGTAGCTAAGCATCGCATAAAGCATCACACCAAATACATTAATGAGCAATAACAGCAATTTTGGAATTATTGTATTTGAAATGGCAAAAAAAAAAAAAAAAACCAATACCACCTCTAGTAGCATGATTACTTGGTTTATCAAGCTTGACCAATAGGTGACACGGTTATAAAATCAATTTGGTGTACTCTGTGTGACTTTTCAATGACACACACAAAGTTTGGTGTCAATATGCCAAAGCATTCCAGGGATACAGCCTCAAGTGTCATTTTCTCATTGTGCCTCAAATTCGTCGATGTGGTATGCGAAAACGGTTTTGTCTATCGACTCAAAATCCATAACTTTGAATCAGTATAGCCTGAAGATCATTTGATTCGAATTTGGTGAAAATCGGACATACGGTTGATCAGGAGTTCGAAAAAGTATGTTTTCAACATAAATCAAAATGGCGGACCGGAAGTTCAGCTTACCGTGGTATATTTGGTATCTATGTTATCGGCATAAGCCAGAGAATATTTTGAGCACAGTTTCCTTCAAATAGGCTAATGCATTAAAAAGTTATTAGCATTTTAAAAAGTGTAATTACTCATGGTTAATGAATGGTTTATTACTCTTGACCAATAGGTGGCGCTGTTACCAAATTTATGTGGCATGGTCAGTGTGAGGTGGCGATGACACATACAAAGTTTGGTGCAAATATGTCAAAGTGTTGCAGAGATACAGCCTTAAATGCATTTTGGCACCCTTCCAGCAAATTCGTTGATGCGCTAAATGAGAACCGTTACGTATATCGACACGAAATCCATAACTTTTTGCCAGCATGGTCTGAAGATGATTCACGTCAAATTTGGTGAAAATTGGGTTAACGGTCTAGGAGGAGTTCGAAAAAGTAGGTTTTCAACATTAAGCAAAATGGCGGACAGGAAGTAAGGCCAATTTTCACATTATTGGTATCAATACTCTCGGCATGACCCACAGAATATAGCGAGACCATTTTAATTTTAATAGACTAATTTATTCAAAAGTTATTAGCATTTATGTGATATTTCATTATAACTATTGGCCACAAGGTGGCGCTGCCACCAAACTTTTTGAGTACCTTCAGGGCATGGAGCCGAATATTTTTGTAATTATTTGCGAAACGATACGATGCTGCGTTCAAAAAATACAGCATTTTAAATCATAATTCAAAATGGCCGACGCCTAAAATGGCCGACACAGGAAAATTGGATATCATTTGACTCGACATGACTCACTGAATCTAAAGAGACCAGTTGTGTGATTTTTGGCCAAACCATTCAGTAGTTATAAGCCAAAATATGCATTTTTCATATCTCCTGACCACTAGGTGGCGCTGTGTCGAAACACTGCAGGTAGTCTCAGTTCATGCTTGTTATAACACACGCCAAGTTTGGTCTCAATATGACAAACCGTTGCCGGGATATAGCCTCACGTGCATGTTTGCGTGCTTTTCGTCAAATTTGTTTACGTGTCATTCGACAACAGTTGGACGAATCAACTTGAATTCCATAACTTTTTGCCAGCATGGTCTGAAGATGATCTGAGCCAATTTTCGTGGCAATCGGACTAACCGTCTAGGACGAGTTCGAAAAAGTAGGTTTTTCGAATAATTGAAAATAGCGAAAAAACTAAACCTTGCGATTTTTGAATTTTGGGGTTCATTCGACTTGGCATGAGCCAAGGATTCAGAGGAAAAAAGAATTTCCATTTTCTGGCTTACGGTTCAAAAGTTATTAGCATACAAACATTGAAAGTTTGGACAAGTGGTGGCGCTAGAGAGTAGGAGATAGAGACTTCAAATTTGCTATAGTTAATGTTGGGACTATCCTCTATCAGTGTGCCAAATTATACAACTTTCCCGCAATCGGTTCTATGGGCTACCATAGACTTGGGGTGGAAGAAGAAGAATAATAATAATAATAACGCCAACAAACACAATAGGTGCCTTCGCACCTTCGGTGCTTGGCCCCTAAATATAGCTGCAAGCAGCAATTACGGGGCCAAGCACTCCAACGGCAAATGTAGGAGCTAAGCATGGCATGGAGCATCACACCAAATGCATTAATGAGCAATAACAGCAATTTTAGGATTATTGTAATTGAAATGGCTAAAAAAAAATCATAAATACAACCTCTAGTAGCATGATTTACTGGCTTATCAAAATTGATCAATAGGTGGTGCTGTTATCAACTCAATTTGGTGTACTCTGTGTGACTTTTCAATGACACAAACAAAGTTTGGTGTCAATATGCCAAAGCATTGCAGAGATACAGCCTCAAGTGTCATTTTGGCATTGTTCCTCAAATTCGTCGCTGTGGTATGCAAAAACGGTTTTGTCTATCGATACAAAATCCATAACATTTTGTCAGCACAGTCTACAGATCATCTGAGTCAATTTTGGTGAAAATCGGACTAACGGTTGATGAGGAGTTCGAAAAAGTAGGTTTTCAACATAAATCAAAATGGCGGACAGGAAGTTCGGCTTACTCTGGCATATATGGTATCTATGTTGTCGGCATAAGCCAGGGAATATTTTGAGGCCAGTTTCATTACAATAGGCTAATGCATTAAAAAGTTACTAGCATTTTTATAAGTGTAATTATTCATAGTTAATGAATGGTTCATTACTCTAGACCAATAGGTGGCGCTGTTACCAAATTTATGTGGCATGGTCAGTGTGAGGTGGCGATGACACATACAAAGTTTGGTGCAAAAATGTCAAAGTGTTGCAGAGATACAGCCTCAAATGCATTTTGGCACCCTTCCAGCAAATTCGTTGATGCGCTAAATCAGAACCGTTTTGTATATCGACACGAAATCCATAACTTTTTGCCAGCATGGTCTGAAGATGATTCACGTCAAATTTGGTGAAAATCTGACTAACGGTCTAGGAGGAGTTCGAAAAAGTAGGTTTTCATCATTAATCAAAATGGCGGACAGGAAGTATGGCCAATTTTGGCATAATTGGTATCTATGTTCTCGGCATGACCCAAAGAATATAGTGAGACCATTTGCATTTCAATTGTCTAATTTACTCAAAAGTTATTAGCATTTTTGTGATAATTCATTATAACTCTTGACCACAAGGTGGCGCTGCCACCAAGCTTTTTGAGTACCTTCAGGGCATGGAGTCGAATATTTTTGTAATTATTTGCGAAACGATACGATACTGCATTGAAAAAATACAGCATTTTAAAACATAATTCAAAATGGCCGACGCCTAAAATGGCTGACACTGGAAATTTGCATATCATACGACTCGACATGACTCACTGAATCTAAAGAGACCAGTTGTGTGATTTTTGGCCAAACCATTCAGAAGATATAAGCCAAAATATGCATTTTTCATATCTCCTGACCACTAGGTGGCGCTGTGTCGAAACACTGCAGGTAGTCTCAGGTCATGCTTATTATAACATACACCAAGTTTGGTCTCAATATGCCAAACCGTTGCTGAGATATAGCCTCAAGTGCATTTTTGCGTGCTTTTCGTCAAATTTGTTTACGTGTCATTCGACAACGGTTGGACAAATCAACTTGAATTCCATAACTTTTTGCCAACATGGTCTGAAGATGATCTGAGCCAATTTTCGTGGCAATCGGACTAACCGTCTAGGACGAGTTCGAAAAAGTATGTTTTTCGAAAAATTTAAAATAGCGAAAAAACTAAACCTTGCGATTTTTGAATTTTGGGGTTCATTCGACTTGGCATGAGTCAAGGATTCAGAGGAAAAAAGAATTTCCATTTTCTGGCTTACGGTTCAAAAGTTATTAGCATACAAACATTGAAAGTTTGGACAAGTGGTGGCGCTAGAGAGTAGGAGTTAGAGACTTCAAATTAGCTATAGTTAATGTTGGGTCTGTCCTCTATCAGTGTGCCAAATTATACAACTTTCCCGCAATCGGTTCTATGGGCTGCCATAGACTTGCGGCGGAAGAAGAAGAAGAAGAAGAAGAATAATAAATATAGCTGCAAGCAGCAATAACGGGGCCAAGCACTACAGAAGCAAGCTTCAGACGAACGGCAGGAATGAGTAATTAAGACAGTTTTAAGATTATTTTAGGCAAAATGGCTTGAAAACAATAAACACAACAACTAGTAATAGGATTTATTGGCTTATCACGTGTAACCAATAGGTGGCGCTGTTACCAAATTAGTTTGAAATGGTCAGTGTGAGGTGACGATGACACATACAAAGTTTTTTGCAAATATGTCAAAGCTTTGCAGAGATACAGCCTCAAATGCATTTTGGAACCCTTCCAGCTGATTCGTTGATGCGCTAAATGAGAACCGTTTCGTATATTGACACGAAATCCATAACATTTTGCCAGAATGGTCTGAAGATGATCCATGTCAAATTTGGTGAAAATCGGACTAACGGTCTAGGAGGAGTTCGAAAAAGTAGGTTTTCAACATTAATCAAAATGGCGGACAGGAAGTTCAGCCAAATAAGGAAAACTTGGTATCTATGTTCTCGGCCTGACCCAAGGAATCTATTAAGATCAGCGTCATGTCAATAGCCAGATCTTTTCAAAAGTTATTAGCCTTTATGTAAATTGAGTTATAACTTGACCACTAGGTGTTTCAAAATATTTTGAGTACCTTCAGGGGATGTTGTTGTTGGCACATTCTGAGTTTCGTAATATTACACAAATGCATTTGTTTAGTATAGCATTTTATTTCACAAAACTGTATTGAAGTCAATGGGAATTTCATGTTTTGTTCTATTATAGCGCCACCAAGAGGCTCAGTCCAACCATTTGTTTTATGTGTCCTCAGAGTGAGCCCATACATATGTGTGTCAATTTTGGTGAAAATATCTCAATTCACTTCAGAGTTATAGACATTTACATGAAAAAGCATGTAAAAAATGACTGACTCTTGACTTTGATTGAATATTACTACCCCTTACTATCAATATTTTGGCATTTGGGCATTGGTGTATAGCTATCGACCTATGTTTCCGAACTTCTGATGGTGGTTTCGTCTCGATCAGACAAGCGGTTTCGAAGATATAGCCAAATGTTTTTTAAGCGCTAAATCACAACGCTACACAAACCGTAAGGTGAAACCTAGCATGTTTGGTATCGTAGGACTCGGTAAGGTTTCAGGAGTCCAATTTAATGAGTCTGGTGAAAATAAGTCGACCACACCCAAAGTTATAAGCATTTAAAAAAAGAAGATCACCACTAGGTGGCGCTGTTTCGAAACTTCTCACGCTCCTTCAGGACATTGTGCTGATGTCCCATACCAAGTTTCGTAACAATCCGTTGATGTGTTCTTAAAATACAGCATTTTAGCACAAAATTCAAAATGGCCGACAGTCAAAATGGCCAAAATGGTAAAATTGGATATCAGTCGACTTGGCATGTAGCCCTGAATCTAACAAGACAAATGTTATGATTTTTGGACAAACTGTTCAAAAGTTATAAGCAAAAATAGCAATTTTTCATATCTCTGGACCAGTAGGTGGCGCTGCGCCGAAACACAGCATGTAGCCTCAGGTCATGCTTGTTATGACATGTACCAAGTTTAGTCAGAATAGAATAAATTGTTGCATAGATACAGCCTTACGACTGTTTTTGCAAGCGTTACGTAAAATTTGTTTGAGCGTTTATCGAAAACGGTTTGACGAATCAATTTGATTTGCATAACTTTTGGTCAGCACTGACTGAAGATGATCTGGTTCAATTTTCGTGTGAATCGGACAAACCGTCTAGGACGAGTTCGAAAAAGTAGGTTTTTAAAAAAATTCAAAATGGCGGCCACATTTCTATGACGGAAAATGATTTGCTATGGTGCAATCGAATCGGCATGAGCTCAGAAATCAGATGAAAAAAGAATTTTGATGATTGGCCTTACGGTCAAAAAGTTATTAACAAAATTAAAGTGAAATTTTGGACAGTTGGTGGCGCTAGAGGGAATGTCTTAGACACACCAAAATTGGTGTACTTAATGTTGGCACTGTCCTCTATAAGAATGTCAAACCATTACAACTTTCCCGCATTCGGTTCTATGGGCTGCCATAGACCCCCAGTCGGAAGAATAATAATAATAAATATAGCTGCAAGCAGCAATCACGGGGCCAAGCATTCCAGCGGCAACATCAGGAGCTAAGCATATGTAGCATCAGACCAAATGCAACAATGAATAATGAAATTAATAATTGCATGATTGTAATTGAAATGGCTGAAAATCGTTAATAAAAGTTCCACAGCGAGGAGCTAAGCATGGCATGGAGCATCAGACCAAATGCAACGAGTAAGAAAAGCAATTATTGGAAGAGTGTAATTGAAACAGCCAGTAAAACTCCAGTAAAATGATGCATTATCATTTTTGGAAAATAGTTGGCGCTGTAATCAAATTGCTTTGTTGTGTTCTGTGGGAGGTGACAATGTTGTGGGCAATTTCTTTCAAAATACTTACAGACCTTTAGGGCAATGAGTCGAACATGCCCACCGAGTTTCGTTCCGATCGACTTCTATTAACCTTGTCAAATAGGTGCTTAAAGTTGTTTGGCCAATGGCGGCCATGTTTTTTAAGATAAGTGAAATTCCTCATAGACACTTATGCCACATTGGGCCATACCAATTTTCAAGTTGATTGGATCAACGGTTGCTTAGTTATAGCCATTTTAGGTTTTTTTTCATCCTGTAACGCCACCAAGTGGCAGATATGGAAAAAAAAATAATTTGACTAAAGTTTTTGTTCATGCATATGAGTTCTGAGTTTGGTGAAGATATCTCATTTTGTTCCCGAGTTATAGCCTTTTTCGTAAAATTGGTCCACGAATTTGAATGTTTTGGGTCACCTGGTTTTTTGTTCAGTCTTGATCAAACCACTGCAATAATATTCTCTGGACTCTCTAGATCAATAATTTTCAAAAATATGTTGCATTTTGTCCTTTGGTTAGCTATAAGAGGTCATTTAGGAAAGGGCCGTGGCCACATGTAACCTAAAGCCTATAAAACTGAAACAAAAACTCAAAACTTTATGCAACTTGGTTATAACATGTGAAAGATGACCCACCAAGCATGCAAAGTTTCATTAAGATCAGAAAATAGCTGGTGCTATAACAGTTAAAATGGCCTAAAAAACAAAAGATTTCTGTTGTGAATGGCATTAAACTGCAAAAAAAAGGGGTAATATAATCACACATGCATTAGATCTGTATTTTTTCTAAACAATCATTCAAAATTTAACCGAGATTAGGTAAAAAAGAACACTGTAATATTTATAAAGCTTCAAAACCAAGTGTTGAATAAAAAATTGCAATTATAACCACTAGATGTCACCGGAAGACCACTAATGAGCTCACTAAAGACTAAAACAGTTTATGGGCTTGTTGAGGGATTCATCTAGAAAAAATGTATATTACTATTATTTAATATTACTGTTCAAGCATTTCAGATCACATTGAGTCAAAGTTTACCAATTATTCATACAGATATATCTAATGTTTATAATTATGCCAGATTATGATTGCAATGAAACCTGAAAAATGACATAGAAGCCCATAAAAACAGAAGACTTGCAATAGGTTTTATCACCCATCATTTATTTTAATTATCTATATATATAACAAAATGTGTGCATCTGTGTGGGTTTAAGCATGCTTATTGAGTATTAATATACTAGTTTAAACATTTCATGTTTGTGTGTGTCTGTAATTCTGTTCTATTCTCTTTACTGTCAGCCATATCTAGGTTATTTAAAATCAGTGCAGTACTATTATCTAGACTGTGAAATTATACATAAATTGCGTATGCTTCTTTGAATGAAATTAAGACAACATATAACAGTTATAAAGGTTAAAGAGACAGTGTTGTATGATAAATTGCATTTACGACCACTAGATGTCACTGGAAGACCACTAATGGGCTCACTAAAGACTAAAACATTACAGTTCATTGTCTCGATGATTGATTCATCCTAGAAAAATATATATTACTCTTATTTAATATTACTGTTCAAGCATTTAAGATCACATTGAGTTGAAAAGTTCAACAATTTATTCATACATGTATATCAAATGTTTACTATTAATGTCAGAATATGAATGCAATGAAACCTGACATAGAAATGTAAGAAAAGAAGTCTTTCTGTGAGTTGTGTGTCACCTATAATTTATTTCAAATATCTACATACAACAAAATGTGTGGGCATG
>NW_020527032.1:0-48146 GCF_003368295.1 Carassius auratus | reverse complement strand
TTATTAAAATCAAAGCATTCCAAAAAGCTATTTCCTGCAACTCACTAGCACAGAGTATCTGAAAGAGTTTCCCCTTCATAACAGGCCTCAAGAATCATGGAGAGAAGTGAAAAGGAAGTGTATCTAAGAGTTTCTCATTGATGCTAGTCGTTCAACATGCCTTGTAGACATAGATCTAACTCTGTTCCCAAAGTTTGGCATATTACCCAACAGCCCTTAATGCTATTAGGAAACATCTTTTAAATAAATTAAAAGTAATTTAGCTCATGAATTTAAATGGTTGGAAAAGAGTTAGCATTTGTTCAGCATTTCAGATAAATGAAGTGATGCAACCTTGATGAGTGCCAATGGCCTTGGACCCCCTCCCCCATTACATTACAAGTTTTATTCCACAACCAGCCTTCATTCAGCACAAGACTTGTTAGGAAAACTTTACATACTGTTAAAGTTTGTATGAACACTGTTGTTTATGCACATGGTGTTTGGGGAAGATGAGATGTCTACAAATACATAATTTTGAGCATTACTGATTTTTAACTCACTACCCAGGTGATGATGAAATCTCTCGGACACAAGATTAATTATTGCCATCTAGAAAGGAGGAAACAAATTACTGTCCCTTCAACTGACCCAGCATCTGTCAAATTAACTGGAGAGGAAATAAGTGGAAAAAATAAAGAGCCATAAATGAGGTTCTCTGAAAATTTGTTTTGACTCACTGCCCCTTGTTTAAAAACCTTATGAAAATTTAGAAATTATGTACTGTGACAAGTGTCCCGAGTCCTCATCAGCGTCGCCCTGGCAACCGACACGCCGCACCTGTCCCCGCTCATCAGCCACTGAGCAAGTCCAGCTGCGGCTCATCAAGCGGGCTATAAAGATGCGGCAGAGGAGGAAGAAGGGGAGAAACGTCTCCATGCCAGGAAGTGACTCTTTTGTTCTTTTCCCCGCAGAAAGCAGCCCTTAAGCCGCAGCCCCGTCGAACCACGGTGACACCGGCACAGCCCAGGCACGCGCACAAGAGGGATACAAGGACACGGACACGAAGACCCGCACTTTCGACACTTCCTCACTGGCACTCTCAATAAAATCCACCCTTCGGGGATATTTTTCACTCACTCGCTCGTCGTGTGCTTCTTTGTCTCGTGACAAGTTGGTGGAGAATGCGGGCAGCAAATTGAAAGAAGCACCGACAGCGATCACCAAAATTGTGAGTTTTTTCCCCCGTTCACCGTTGTGTTTTTTTTTTTTTTTTTGTGCAGGCGGCAGCTCCTCCCCCGTGATGGAAGAATTGCTCAAACACCTCACCGAGGTGAGCATCCGCCAGCAACAAATTGTCGAACACATGGCCGCGCGGCAAGGGGAAACTGAACGGGAGCTCGCCGCGCTTCGCACTGCCACCGCCCAGCGCGCTCCGCTGCCTGATCCCCGCGTCCAAGCCGCGCAGCTCGTGCCCCGGATGACGGCGGGTGATGACGTCGAACTGTACCTGCAGATGTTTGAGGCCACAGCCGTGCGCGAAGTCTGGCCCATGGATGAATGGGCACATCTCCTCGCCCCGCTCCTGACGGGGGAAGCACAGCGGGCCTATTATTCTTTGACTCCCAACCGAAGGGCTTCATATGATGAATTAAAGAAAGAACTCCTCGGCCGCGTGGGTCTGTCCCCGATATGTGCGGCCCAACAGTTCCACGATTGGGAATATCGACCCCGATTGCCCGCTCGCGCACAGGCAGCGGAACTCACCAGGTTGGCGCATCATTGGCTGTTGGCCGGGGATCCCAGCGCGCACCAGGTGGCGGAGCGCGTGGCCGTCGACCGCCTTCTTCGCGCCTTGCCCCGATCCATCCGCCAGGCGGTAGGCATGCGGAACCCCTCCAGTGTGGATGAAGTGATCGAGGCCATTGAGCTGGCGGATGCCGCCTACCACCGGGAGGCTGGGGAGCGAGCGCCGCCTTTTCCCCGAAGGGTGGTCCAGGAGCGACGCACGCCGGAGGGCACCTCGCGGCACATGAGCAGGCCAGCGGTTCCCGGTCCCCAGGACGAGCCCATGCCAACGGAACCACCACGCTCCCCAGGACGCGCTTGGCTGGCAGGCTGTGCCGTTCACGACCCCCCAGCTGGGGCGACTCGGGCCGAAGTCGCCGTCAATGGCCGCCCGTTCTCGGCGCTGCTGGATTCCGGGAGCTCCATTACATTGATGCGGCCCACCGTCCTCCCTCCACGGTCAGGAGCCAAGGCCCGGATGGCCATCACGTGCGTCCACGGCGATACCAGACGGGTCCCCACTCGGCGAGTCGCCATAACCGCTGCCCCGGGAACCTGGTCATTGGAAGTAGGGATCGTGAAGGACCTGCCCGTCCCCGTCCTCCTCGGGAGAGATTGGCCGGGGTTCGACCGTCTACTCGCCGCAGCCGCACAGCCTGCCAGCTCGACCGGGAACCGCCGACGCCGGAGGCCAGAAAAGGGACCTCCTCGACATCCCGTGCTGCTGACATCGGACAGCCCTCGAGAAGGTGAGCCCCCCTCCCAAAATTCTGACCTATATTTTGATGTGTTTCAGCAGGTGGCAGGAGGTGGGGCTTTCGCGAAGGAGCAGCACGAGGATGATCGCCTGAAGAACTGCTGGTCTCAAGTGAGGGTTGCGGAAGGAGAGGATCTCCAACCAGCACCTCATCCCATCCCTCACTTCGTCATCCGGAATGGCCTGCTCTATTGTGCCGCCCAGCGGAGGGGGGAGGAGAAGCTTCTGCTCGTAGTGCCCCGCAGCAAGATAGGAACGGTGATGGAACTGGCACACGCTCACCCGATGGCGGGTCATCTTGGGGCCCAGAACACCATCCAGCGGATCCGGGACCGTTTCCATTGGCCGGGCCTGGACGCCGATGTGAAACGGTTCTGCCAAGCCTGCCCGATCTGCCAGAGGACCTCACCACACACACCTCCCCCCAGCCCGCTGATTCCATTACCCATCATCGAGGTGCCCTTCGAGCGCATCGGGATGGATCTCGTTGGGCCGCTGCCGAAGTCCGCCCGGGGGCATGAACACATCCTGGTCATCGTCGACTATGCCACCCGCTACCCCGAAGCTATCCCTCTCCGCAAAGCCACCGCAAAGGCCATCGCCCAGGAGCTCTTCCTCCTATGTAGCCGGGTCGGCATCCCGGCAGAGATACTGACCGACCAAGGGACGCCCTTCATGTCCCGGCTAATGGCTGACCTCTGTCGACTCATGAAAGTGAAACAACTCCGGACGTCCGTCTACCACCCCCAGACCGACGGCCTCGTCGAGAGGTTCAATCAAACCTTGAAGCAGATGTTGCGACGGGTGGCGGCCGAGGACCGACGAGACTGGGACCAGTTGATACCTTACGTCCTCTTCGGCATCCGGGAGGTCCCCCAGGCATCCACGGGCTTCACCCCGTTCGAGCTTCTGTTTGGCCGCCAACCCCGAGGGCTTCTCGACGTGGCTAAAGAGGCCTGGGAGCAACAACCAGTCAACCTCAGGACGACGGTTGAACACGTCCGCCAGATGCGGGAGCGAGTCGACAGGGTCATGCCACTAGTCCGGGAGCACCTGACCAAGGCCCAGCAAGCCCAGCAGCGCCACTTCGATCGGGCCGCCCAACCACGGGAGTTCCAGCCAGGAGACCACGTAATGGTCCTGGTCCCCACCTCAGCCTGTAAATTCCTGGCAAGATGGCAAGGCCCGTACACGGTACTGGAGAGAGTGGGGCCCGTCACCTACAGGGTCAGACAACCTGGGCGGCGTCGACCCGAACAATTATACCACGTCAACCTCTTGAAACGCTGGGTGGGGACCGGACCCCAACTTGCGGCCCTCACCGCCTCTACTCCCGTGGTGGTAGATGTCAATCCACACCTCTCCGCGGCCCAGAAGGCGGAGCTGCAACACCTAGTCGGTCAGTTCTCCGATGTGTTCTCCCCCCGGCCCGGAAGGACCAAGGTCGTCGAGCACGATGTGAGGACACCACCTGGAGTCATCGTCCGGCAGCGGCCCTATCGAGTCCCGGAGGCTCGGCGACACGCCATCGAGGAGGAGGTGCAGGAGATGTTGAGGTTAGGTGTGATCGAACCATCTCGGAGTCCCTGGTCAAGCCCCATCGTCATGGTCCCGAAGCCCGACGGCACCCTCCGGTTTTGCAACGACTTCCGCCGCCTAAATGAGGTCTCCGAGTTCGACGGCTACCCCATGCCCCGTGTGGATGAGCTGCTCGACCGCCTGGGAAGAGCCCGGTTCATCTCTACACTAGACCTCACGAAAGGATATTGGCAGGTCCCCCTGACTAAGGAAGCCAAAGCAAAAACCGCCTTCTCTACCCCCAGTGGCCACTGGCAATACCGGGTCCTTCCCTTCGGCCTACACGGGGCCCCTGCCACCTTCCAGCGCATGATGGACATCCTGCTGCGGCCCCATATGTCCTACGCCGCAGCCTATCTGGACGATGTGGTAGTCCACTCGGAGACCTGGGGAGAGCATTTAGAGCGGCTCCGGAGGGTGCTGTTGGAGCTGCGCCGGGCGGGACTAACCGCCAACCCCCGCAAGTGTCACCTAGCGCTGTCAGAAGCCAAGTACCTGGGTTTCCAGGTCGGTCGCGGCCTCATTAGGCCGCAGGAGAAGAAAGTGGAGGCCATCCTGTCCGCACCGCAGCCCTCAACGAAAACCCAGGTACGAGCCTTTTTGGGGTTGGCGGGATATTACCGGTGTTTCATACCTCACTTCTCCTCCTTAGCATCTCCCCTGACAGACCTGACCAGGAAGGGGCAGCCCGAGAAGATTCCCTGGAGCCCGGAGGCGGAGAAGGCGTTCCAGCAGGTGAAGATGGCCCTCACCTCCGAACCAGTCCTGCACGCCCCCGACTTCAGCTGCCCCTTCCTGCTGCAGACGGACGCATCAGACACCGGGTTGGGAGCCGTCCTCTCCCAGGTCCACGACGGTGAGGAACACCCGGTGATCTACATCAGCCGAAAGCTGTCCCCCGCTGAGACGCGGTACGCGGCCGTCGAGAAGGAGGCATTGGCCATCAAGTGGGCAGTACTGGAGCTGCGGTATTACCTCCTCGGCCGCCGGTTCACCCTCCTCACGGATCACGCCCCATTACAGTGGATGGCACGGGCTAAGGACACAAATGCCAGGGTGACCCGGTGGTTCCTAGCGCTCCAGGACTTCCACTTCACCATACAACATCGGGCGGGGACGGCCAACGCCAACGCCGACGGCCTTTCCAGGATGTGGGCAACTTTCGCAGGTCTGTCAGGCTCCACTCCCCACCCCTACCCTCTCTCCCCATTCTCCCGCAGACACAGGACAACGCTTAGGGGGGGGGAGTGTGACAAGTGTCCCGAGTCCTCATCAGCGTCGCCCTGGCAACCGACACGCCGCACCTGTCCCCGCTCATCAGCCACTGAGCAAGTCCAGCTGCGGCTCATCAAGCGGGCTATAAAGATGCGGCAGAGGAGGAAGAAGGGGAGAAACGTCTCCATGCCAGGAAGTGACTCTTTGTTCTTTTCCCCGCAGAAAGCAGCCCTTAAGCCGCAGCCCCGTCGAACCACGGTGACACCGGCACAGCCCAGGCACGCGCACAAGAGGGATACAAGGACACGGACACGAAGACCCGCACTTTCGACACTTCCTCACTGGCACTCTCAATAAAATCCACCCTTCGGGGATATTTTTCACTCACTCGCTCGTCGTGTGCTTCTTTGTCTCGTGACAGTACTCTGTATTCATGTCATGAAAAGGGACATCATTAAACTGCCTCAGGGATATTACACCTTGTCTGCTTTAAGGTAATATGCCAAAGTACAATTTGACTGCAAAAGATATGCTTGTTGATGGCAAAGATTTAGCAGGAATTACTTTGTCTCCTCAATGATTTAGATACTAAATGCATATCCCAGGCTTACACATTTCATCATATATTGAAAAAACTAATAAAATAAATAAATACAAAATAAATAAATAACTAACATTTTTAAACAATAAAACTCTTTTTGTGTTTTCATTTCTCCTACATAATTTTGGTTTCTTCAACTACAGGTACACGGGGTTGATTATTATTACAACTTATTTAAACTAAAATTTTATTTTACTGGTTTACTAATGAGACAACAGTGTCAGTGAAAATAAAAGAAAATCAACATAAATATTATATGAATATTTACTTTTTTTAATCAAGCTAAATATTGCAAAAGTGTATTATAAATTACCCCATTCAAAAATATAAAAACATACAAAAAACATACAGCTAAAACTTGTTTTCTTGTTTCAAATAGTTTAGCTCTTCATTAAATTATCTGCCTTCTTCTCTTTATAGACATTTTACAAACTTCTTGTCTGTCAGATGTATTTCTCCTCTGTCTGTGACCTAATGGATAAGCGATTATGCCAAGCTGCGTGAGTTTCTTCCCCATCATTAGGTGTGCTCCATGCTCTTTTAGCTCAAGGTCATCGATATTGAGGCAATCAGGAAGTTGACACATTGTTTTCATAGGTGACTGAGTTCTCAATGAAGACTGTAATGTGAGTTTGGGACTTGTTAGCATGAGAGAGGCAGAGCATCGTTGTCACACACACTACAACAACACGGGTCACTAAACAAGCACACTAGGTGATAAATGTTACATGGAACTCACTACACAAAAAGTACAATATTTGCTTTATTTCATTTTAGTCTTTTCTTCACAGACATTAGCTTGAACGTAGGTGTGTTGTCAAAATGAGACAAGCCTCACTGAGAGACTCCATTTCCTTGACCTGCTAAATGCCTGGTGACACAAAAACATCTTTCAAACCTTGTTAAAAAGAGTTCACACAGCGTGAGCGTTTTAAATAACCTCACTATGATGTAAATCAAGATGAGTTGTTCATATTCATGCCATTGTTATTTCACTTCATTTATATTTGACATTTTTCACTCTCCAGTTTTCTTTCACAGATGGTATTTTAATGATAATAAAGTTCAGCAGTCCGTCGCCGCTCATTATGTTTCCAGCCAGCACGCAAAACCGCATTTAACTTTTTGAACTTTTGTAAAATGTTATAATGATGTTATTTTTAAGCAATAATAATATGAAACAAATTGGGTAATTTTCAAAAGCAGTGAATCCTGTTCATGTTGATTCTAAGGTCACAGCTGCCATGTGAGTGTCATCAAATATTTGACAGTGTCTTTCAAATCACACAGTCCTGTTATATTATCAAGAAATTTGGTCGTTTTGACAGCTCCTGTCCTCAGAGATTTACTTTTTTTGTTATTTCAGCTCATTAGGGAATATTTCAAACATTTCAGAGTATGTTTCTCACTTTCTACTTGTAAATAATTGTGAATTCTCAATGCATATACCTGCTCCTCAGCTCTTTAAATTACAACAACTGTTGAAATGCCATTTGTGCTCAAATGTTTTCTCTTTGCATTTCTCTTTGCTTTGAAAAAGGCGTCTCTGCGACTATCTTAATAGTCTTGCTGGAAGAGACACCTCTAAATAATAAGCATTCCATTAAAGATGGTGTCGAGAGCAAAGATCGCTGATCTTGTATATGCACGATACTTCTACGTGACGTGACATGACATGTTCCTCTGTAATTATGCAAGATATCACATGTGCACTGTGGGCTAATTAGGAGCTTACTTAGAAAGAGTAGACACTGCCAGTCTGAGCTGGGGAAATTGTAGCAATTAATTCAGTGTTATTTGACTTCATAATTTGGAGATAACAGCTCTTGCTCATTTGATTTTCAATGTCACCTTCACAGGTACTGAATCTTAAAGTGGAGATTCAAAGAAATGCAAGGAGAAAGGCGGCGATGCAGGAAATCACATCTCATTCGCATCAGGTTTGAATACGCAACATTTGCTAATATACCAATGTGTCCCTCCGGCCACAAAATGTTATTTTGCGGCACAAATACATCAACCCTGAGACCATCTGAGGTAATTTATAATTGGTGGAATGGTCTAGCCGAGTCCCACGCTCTAGTTGAAAACATGAGGCACTGGTGAAGTCCCATGGGAGAATTGTCACATTGGATTTGTTGTTGCAGAGCTGATAATGGCCTGCCCAATCCAATTAAAGTTTAGACTTTTACTACAATGATTTTAATATGACAAAATCCTGAGTCTCCGCCTCGTGACTCACTTTCCTTCACTGGAGTCCTCTGTCTCAAATGTCTCTTTGAATTATCACTGGAGCGCTTTGAAGTTTTCATATGTCATTTACGAAAGTAGAAACTTGTCTGTCCCAATCAGTCCTGGCCGCTGGAATTCAGTATCCATTTGACAGGTGTACCAGCCGCTGACTTCATAGGGGCTTGTTTTACTTCCTAATTTTGCTGCCATTGACACGACTCATTTTCTGCCTTGGTGCAGACACGGACTTTGACAAATGAGGCCATAGGGATGAGTTACTGCCCAGCCACTGTCGTGTTCCCAAAGCCCTGTACTCGGCAGGATGTCCAGCAGATTCTCTGCTTCGCATCGTAATCCCATTACCTCACCGCCTGTACTAGCGCACCAAGGCTGCGGTGCAAGGGGATATATTGCAAAGTGAGCGAATGACATCAGTCAGAGTAGCTGATTCCAGTGAAAAGCATTACTTTGTGTTTTTCTGCTGCTCTGTGGAGAATCCTGATCAGTCTAAATGATAGTTTGAGGGTTGTCAGGTAACCTGTTTGTTAAAAAACTTTTACCATTTGAATCATTCACTGAATGAACTCATTAAATTTGCCAAAATGGGTGCTGAATCAACATCAGTAATATTAGTGATATATTTTAATTTATACAATAATTAGTTGGGGTCCTTGAACATTATGGTCTGAGTGGTTGGCAGTTATTATTATTTATTTTATTTTTTTGAATTTTTTTTTTTTTTTTTTTTTTTGTGAAAACAGTGATCCATTCTCCCAAAATCAGTGATGCTATCGAAGTTGTGCTGCAGCAGTTAGCAAGTTGTTTGTGGTCATATAGGAGATGGAGGTTTGAATTCAACCTGTGTCGTGTCCCAGTCCTATTGCCTATTGCTTTCTGTCTGCTGTCTCTGTAATAAAAATTTTCTGTCTGATAGTTCCTACAGTGTGGAAAAACATAATTTTATACATTTCTTTACCTCAATAGGCGAGCATTCTTTGCATGTACAAATCAGCGCTATTATTCGGATGTACAATGCGCATTTGATGAATACGAATAAGCAGTGAAGTAGTGCTTCAGTAATACAATTTGACTGGATAACATTCTGTTTTCCAGGCATTTTCTAAAACAGATATAGGTATTCTTTGTGCCGTTTCATTATCATCAACATCACTGACCCTCTCAAACGCATTTTTTTTTTTCAAAACTTTGACTGCAACTTCTTCTGTAAATCCTTACTTCCTTTCTTTCATCTTCAACAAAAAGAAAAGCAGAGACAGCTTGGTTTCCATGCATGATATTTTTAATTTATGAATATGCAAATGAGCTTTAAATACCATCTTGCCCATGACAGTCTCACAGTGAATAATGGTTATGCAAGTGTGGCATTCATAAACAAAAGACTTCAACTGCACATTGTTTAGTGTGTAAATGAACAAAACTCACTTTGAACAATGACAACAAATGGAAGATGAAAAAACTGCAAGCTTTTGAAAAAATCTGTATTTGTATTTAATGCAACATTCTTTCATATTGTGCCATGTTGTACAACTCATTTACAGAGAGATTCTCTGACGCTCAACTCTTTATAGAACATACAATGCATTTATTTCCTAAATTTCTTAATCCATTATCTCAAATTGTCTCTAAATTATTACCAAATAAACAATTTGTTACCTCTTTTTAAAAATCCATAATTTTTTTTTTTAATAAACAGATATTGATTAGTTCAAGACAGTTTTAAAGATTTTTAAAACACTTGAATATTGCAATGGACATTATCTGTTAAAAATGTTTGTGCTTCAGTTTTTAAACCAGGCTCAGGAAATTAAAGAAAAATATATGTGGTCATATTATTTGCAATGGTTATGTAATGGTAATGGTTCTTCCTTTATCCAGAACCTGGTCTGGTTGCTTGGCACAAATCGATCTAACAGTTTGTTGATCTCCAGTATGTAGTTTAAAAGTTCATTCTGGCCCCAAAAGCATATTTTGTTTTTTAAACTTTTTTTTGTTAAGAGTTGAGCTATGGTTTTAGTTAGAAAGTTTTAACACACACAAAACAACCCCACAAAATCAACTGCGCTTGTCATATTCCCTATCGGCTTCTCACAAAGAGTACTCTCGTGTTTATGTTGTCAAACCCTGTGGTGATACGTTCCTATAATAAACTACTGAAATACATAGATGTGCTTTTGTGAGACAAATGTAGGCACGCTTCTCTTCGGGCATTGAGTCTTTTCTTCTCTCCCATGATTCCTCCACATTGTGAGGGAGCACAAAGCGCTGCTGCTCTTGGGGCTCCTTTGAAAGTATGTGTTTGTTGGGGTGGTGGTGGGGGGAGTGCTGGTGTGCATCTCAGGGAGCCGGGTCAGCAATCGATTTGTTAACTCGCTCGGTGAATGCACTAATCAGGCTCACTGGAGCTCCCTTGAGCAGTGGAGCTCTCCCTGTGTCTTTGTCTTAGTCATCTTAGCCTGGAGTTTGGCTGCATGGGAGACTTGATACAAAGACATTTTTATAGAATTGTATACTATGTTTGGAAAAGCTATAAACGCTCAGCCGTATTCATTAACCATGCATTCACATGTTTGTTTAGATAGAATAGTGAAGTGAGAAATAAAGGTGAGTGTAGAAGAAG
This sequence comes from Carassius auratus, assembly GCF_003368295.1. Lineage (NCBI taxonomy): Eukaryota > Metazoa > Chordata > Actinopteri > Cypriniformes > Cyprinidae > Carassius > Carassius auratus. The sequence goes on along the minus strand of NW_020527032.1, from coordinate 37,358 downwards.
ATTTTATTGGATTTAAAATATAAAAAGACTTGATAAAAAAACTTTTTAAAGATTCTATCTATCTATCTATCTATCTATCTATCTATCTATCTATCTATCTATCTATCTATCTATCTATCTATCTATCTATCTATCTATCTATCTATCTATCTATCTATCTATCTATCTATCTATCTATCATTTATATTGTGGTTGTTAATATGAATAAAATGAATAATAAAATGCACATGGACGCACACACACACACACACATTATTTTTTATATTATTATCCTTATTTGCATTTTTGAATGCTGATTTTTTTAAACAATAATAAATTTACACATTTACAAGAATTAAAAAAAAATATATATAAATTATAATAATAGAATATGGATAAAAGCCAAATGTGTTTAAATTGCAGCTGGAATTTTATGAGAACTTTTCTCTGCACTTAAATGTAATTTATTAGTGAATGAGACCCACTTAGATTCATGAGTCGCACTGTGTGAGAGCCCAAGTATAATTAATGCAAATTTAAAAGTAACTCAGTTATGGTTGTTTCATGATCAAATGTTTCCCATTCAAAGTAGTATGTTCAAAATTTGACACATTATATGATCTGACACGAGCGCATCCGGGATTAAAAATGTAACTCGTCCCGATGGGATCGTGGCAGTCATCAAACGTCCATCACATGACGGCTGAATGCATTGGGGATGTGACCAGAGCAAGGCTATTGTTGGGCTGATCAGAATGAAAATGAAAATGAGACTGACTTCCAATAATTCTGAAAGCCTGCTTCCATTGTTCCTCTTCTTTCCTCCTGTCAGGGAAAATTGATGGAGTGCACTGTGGTCTAAAAACGGGAGGAAGAACTGCAGATAAGGGAATAATGCCATAGCACTGAAGTGAGGAAGATCCACTCTCTAGGGAACACATCTCAACAGACTCAGACACATGGGAGAAATTGCAGCTTGGTCTTCGCCCACAAAATTACATTTGATGTCTGCTGGGACATCAGCTGATGGGTGGTAAAAACAATCAAATGTTTTTTTTTTTTTTTTTTTTTTTCGTACAATGCAAATGAAATCCAGGAGAGAGATCCAGCAGTTATCATCACACTAGCCTGAACCTGACGGTATCCAATAAAGTTAATTTACGCTTTATTTTTCAACATCTCTGAAATGCTAATATATTATGAACAGTACCTGATGTTTTCCACCTCGGCGGGATGCAGTGAATTCTGATAATTTTTTGCTGCTAATTAGCATGGCCTAACTTACATTGAAGCAGGAAGTGACTTCTATTTTTAGGTATTGTGCAGGTATGCATCATCATCAGCATTGCTGTGTCCTGCATTTCTGTAATTTGCGTCTAATTAGATAAGGAAATCAGAAGGAAAGTAGGCTGAAATTCATTTTTAACAAGATAGCATGTTGGTTCAGGCAGTTTAATAGGTTGCACAGAGGTTGCAGTGCGGCACTCCCTGAGGCATACCCAAGTGTTTCTTTCCCACAGCGTACAGGTGGTACGGGCAAACAGAAATAGGGAACTTTTTCAAATTATGTTGAGCTGTGGAGAGGCAGGTCATGTCGATGGAACACCAGGCTTGTCTCATTACGCCCACTCAATCCCTCATTAGAAAAGCCCAGTTGCTCTGAGTGGGGCAAGACAGAGACCAAATGCATCTCTGCATTCTTTCATTACCTGCCAAGGCCGTCAGGACCACATAAACACTGACGGCTCATAATGAGATAGTGATGGAGAGAAATGACCAAACAGTGGAGTGATTGCCATGACAGGCAGGCTAATATGGATGATGAGACCCTCGGATGGCAGGCAGTGCTCTGACAAACATGGTGAGGGATTCTGATTGAAGGCAAGCGGTTGAAATTCTTTTTCCTTCTCGTCTGTCGCAACAAAACTGTCAGGGCTGCCTCCGTCTTTCTAAACGCGGCTCCCACATCCGGTCGACTGCTCCATCCTACATATTTACACATAGAGCTTGAGAGGTTATGGATCTGGTCTGCTGGTAAAGGTTTGGAAATGCTCATGTAATCTCATTTGGCATTAATGCAACCAAAAGTGGGATTGCAGGAGATTTGGTTCAACAGCTGTCTGGACGCCTCCTCCATTACACAGCAGTCAGGTAAAAAAATGCAATAAGAATGGCCAGAAAGTTTTATGAACCAGCAAAAAGGACCCTTAAGCCTGTAAAACGTTACCCAGCAAATTGCTTTGAGCAGTGTCTGAGTATAATCTAGTTATTGCTGGCTGTGTTGAAAAAGGTCACGTCACATGCTGCGTAGTGGTGTAGGGCTACTAGACAGGTAGTTCTGAGTCCTGTTTTATTAAAGAACAGAAATTCGATTAGAGACTCTACCCATGAGCTAATCATCAAGGTAACACAAGCGACTGTACCTGAAATCTCTACAGGTGGATTGCGCTCATGGCTGATGATTGAATCTCTGTCCATGGTGCTGAAGATCCCTGCGCCGTGCTCCAGATTGATTCTGCAGTGCTCCACAGGTGCAGAACCACAGTCTGGGCCTCATTAACTGATAGTGGCTGATATGGAAATATCAGCGGGGAAAAGGTGAATCAGAAAGAGAGCTTAGACGGGGACTGTCACACAGGGGCTGGCAGGGTGCTGACAGGATCTCAACAGTCCACTGTTTGTAGTAAGAATGCAGAAGTGAAACTTTCTTTCGGGGATTTCTATCTTTTTTTTAGAATTGTAATGGCAAAACTACCACAATATAAAAACAATTACTGTTCATGGTGTTTGGGAGGTTAATAAGATAAGATAAGATAAGATAAGATAAGATAAGATACCCATTTTGGAAACCCTGGAATAGTGGATAATTATTATTATTTTTTTTTTAATTACAGTTTTTAAACAAAAGTTAAAGAAATATATCAGTACATTTTTCTTTAAACTATGATATCAGCTATGATATTAAAAGACCAAAACATTAATAGATAACAGATTTACAACTTGTAAAAAGGGCAATGGGTATTAATCTTATTAATAATTAATTAATTAATTATGAATAATAATTTATTAATAATTAATACATTATTAATAAATAATTTATTTATTATATTGATTTTTTATTAATTATTGGGTATCATTAAGTTCTAATAAAAAAACTAACAGCTTTCTAATCTTTTTGTATTGTCTGTTTTATTTTCATTTATTATACAATTAACAAAAGCAAAAAAAATAAAATAACACTACTTTGCTCTATTCTTTTTCCATTCTATCTGTTTTCTTTTTATTTGTTATATTATAAAAAAACAAAAAAAAAAAACTTGATATGTGTACTGCATTAAGCTAACTAAGACTTGTTAGCACTTGTATATCATTTCTCTTTTGTTGATCTTGATTGCTTCCATGGCCCTTATTTGTAAGTCTCTTTGGATAAAAGCGTCTGTTAAATGACTATGTAATGTAAATGTAATCAGAGGCAGGGGCACCACTAAGGGGGTAAAGTTAGGATGATTCTAAGGGCCCATGCACTTTTGGGGCCCCCAGAGATTGGTTTTATTAGTAGTAACACTAGTAGTAGTCATGTAATTGAAATTCTAAATGTACCAAAGAGTTAAAAAAAAAAAAAAATTACGGCTTATTTCTGAAATTTTTGCTAAATTGTCCCCCCCACCCCCCCCCCCCCACCATTCACTGCATGGTTTTGTCCCGATCAGATTGTAAACTGTAAAATTAGATGTCTTTGAGTTCGAGGGCCGGATGGTTTTGTCAGTCACACTTTTAAATACAATTAATATTTGCAGTAAAAAATCTACAAATTCACACTCTGATTACATAAAGCAGCAGCAGGAGGCGCCTGAGGCTGTCATGGCAACCAGATACACCACACGCAAATTAAGGTTGCACTTCTTTTTTGTCACACTACACTTAAACACCTTGAAAATAATACACAATAAACATGTCTGTCAAAACAATCTCAAAGGAGTGAAGTAATGATCCACTGCTTTAAAAAATACACTAGCTAGGTTTCCACAGGCAGGAAGGGTCACATTTAACTACAGTGTATGAAGCTAAAGGTTTTTGGGTTAAGGTTTATAATGTAGAACATTTTTAACAAGGTATGTTTGTAAACAAGCTAGTACACAAGGTTGTTTTATTCATTATTACATGACAAAAGTATTGGCACACCCCCTTCTAAACAGGTTTGACTACTTTAGTAATTTCCATGAGAACAAATCCTAATGTTTAAGCATTTGAATGATATTCTGGGGAATTGTGTGATTTAATTTTATACCAATTGTTTGGACAGGACCCTTTTCTATTCTTCCCAATACTTTGGGTAATATAGTGTATGTTTGGTGCGGTAGGGGGCCCAACCTCATATTCTTTCATAGGGCCCAAAATTGCTGGTGCCCATGATCAGAGTAGATTATAAATAAGCTGAAGACTAACAGTAATAACAAAATATATAGGCTAGGCAAAACAGAGATCTAAGCCTCTTATTACTAATTTGAATTACATTTAAATGAATAACAACAATTAAGAAGTACACTGTTTCAGTATAATAATCAGGTGCTAATGGTATTGTGAAATATTGAAGATTGCTTTAATGATGTTGGTCTTGATGAAAAATAATGACTTCATGTTACTTCCATGTAATCACTCAAATCCACCTACTGAAGAAAGCATCTCCAGTGATAGTGTATTTGATTCACTTTATTTGGCGGCAGGAAGTGAAAACAAAAGCTGTCACTTTGCCACCCACAAAACATTATGGAGCTGGCTGAGAGTTTGAAGGGTGAGTCATTAAATCAATCCATTTCTGTGAAAGGAGCTATTTAACTATTAGTGCTGGACTTTAATTGAGAGAATAATAACCCTCTTGTGATGACCAATTACATTTGACAAAGTTTTCAAACTTTTAATGGAAAAGGAAAAACTCAAGACCAAACATTCAGGAAACAAATAACAGGGATATATATTTACATTTGGTACATTTCCTATGATGCTGTTACTATGTTAAGTTTATCACAGACAAATAGATTCTAGGGTTTGACTAGTATTGGCTTTCGATATTGAAATTCAAGGTGATATTTTCTCATATAAAAAACTTCATTTAGGATGTAAAATAAATCATTTTTGCATTTTGTCTATTTTAATTTAACTTCCTTAGACACACTATAAGTAACATTTCCATTTTATTACACAGGTTATGTATGCTACTATTTTGGATGCAAGTTAAAGTAAAAGATTCACCAGAAAAATACATTGCTGTGATCTATTCGTAACTCAAAACAATTGATAATTTAACGGCTTTACATTTATTGAATACAACAGAATTAGACTGTTAGTCTGTGTAGTTCCCCTTTCACTTTCAAGGTTCATCTCATTTGTACCATGCTGTCCATGCTGTCTACCATGCTAGTGGTTATATCAACATGTTTATGACTGAAACAGAGACAGTGTCGCCAGGCCATAATGGAATGTAAAGTGTTTCAGTACGAAATGTTTATTTTGGTTCTGCTGACTAAAAAAAAATATGTTTACTTTGCCTCTGGAGATAACCATGCATTTCCTGACTCTGTAGACTCTCTGGAGTAATTGGTAATTTTATCATATTATGCATGATCATGGGCTTCTAAAGGTGTACATTTGTTGAGTATATACTGTAGATGAGAGTGTAATTCAGTGTTCAGAGAATTTCACTGTGGAAAAGATGTATTCTGAATATGCGTATTGTGGTCTACAGTGGTCACACTGTAGAATTTTGATTTTTTAAAATGCTCATAGGAGTCATGCCACACTATGGGCCCTATCTTGCACCCAGCGCAATTGACTTTGTACACCGACGCATGTGTCATTCCTATTTTGCACCCGCGCAAAGCGCGCTTTTTCCTCCACAGAAGCACGTCGCTAAACTAGTGAATGAACTTGCGCTCCCTGGGCGGTTCAGCGCAAAAAAGGAGGCGTGTTCCGGCGCAAACAATCCCTGGTGCTATTTTGCTGTTCCATTAAACAATTGCGCCACTGACCAGAAAAAACCTGGTCTAAAGTCAGTGGCGCGTTGCGCGTTGTTCATTATGCTATTTTAAGGGCGCATGCTTGACCATAATGTATAGCGTGCACAACGCGCATACACTTTGCTCATGTAATCTACACAGATGCAACAGTTATTTTTGCGAATCATAAATTGTTACACTAAAAAAATATTAACACATGAGATGACGGAAATCATTGTGGTGTGCCATAAATCTAGGCATAAAATCTAGGCATAAATCTAGCTTACAAATTATTCAGGCTAATTGTATTAATTAAGGCTCAGACCTGTTTTCCCGATAGTGGCAAGACATATATGTATATAAGGACATCTGACAAATTGGTTTGTCCGTCAAGAACCAGGAAAAAAAATCGATGAAACAATTGTGGCTATTTCCTCCCACGCCTGTTTAACCGACGCTATTTTGGGTGGGTTTCTCCCATCCCCATACAACACAACTTCTCTGTCTTTCACTGCTCTTACAAGAACATCAGTCTCCTCGGCTGTGAACCGCTCCTGGCGTGCGCCTGGTAAATACGCCATAATAATAGCAATCCATAATGGAACTTGCGCACCTGCTTTTAAAGGGAATGTTGGAAGACGCTCTGATTGGTTTATTTCACGTTACGCCCAAACCACACCTATGAATAATGAAGCTACTTCAGACCAACCCATTTTAGATTTGCGCCGGGCGCAAGAGCAATTTATCCCGCCGGGAAAATAACAACAGCGCCGAGACCCGCCCACAAAGTTACTTGCGCTTCGCGCTTTGACACTTGCGTTTCAGATCGTTTAAATAGGGCCCTATAAGTTGTGACATACTCTCATGACAATAACTATTATATATATTTTTTTAATTAGTGTGAATGAATTTGTATAATATCAAACACATTTTCTTTGTGCCAAATGCTTATACCTCACTGAGACATTTTTCTTAATAAAAATCAATCAAAAATCAATATTTGGAATTGGTCAACTTTTTTTTTAAAGAGTCATCCTTTTAAATTGGACTACACCAGTAGCATCGTAAAGTATGTTTTTGCATGTAGCCTGTGAAAATGGAAAGATTATGAAAACATAGTGGTATATAATAACAAAGTAATTTTTCAAAATAAACTAGTGGTCAGATCCTGACAGCAATTACTAAGATTGGTGTACCGGAATCTTTAGAAGGCATGTGGACCTAGAATTTGAACACATCTACTAAATGAACTAGACAGAGAACATAAAACAACAGGGCTAAGATTAGAAGATCATTCTTTTCACTCTGTAAATGGCATATGAGGCAGAAAACATGTGAGGAGTGAACTGTATCAAAGATAGTGCCTATCATGAATGTGAAGAAAGAATTTCAAAATCCAGTATCAGAACGCTGGGATTTATGGTTTGCCGTATTTCACCCAGCACCGAGCTCATGAGTTTGAGCTCATTAATGCTCATTAAAATTTTAAAGATCATAGTTTTCTATATCTGACTGTTACATTTCCGAAATGCTTTGTTCACTTGTTAGAGTAGAAAAGTAGATGAAATTCCAATTATAGAGCCTTATTGCATATGAGAGAGATGATTTTATATTCCTGACAATGACCTGACCTCATCCCACTCATTTCAGGGCATGTGCTCTGTATTTCTTCAAAGTGTCTTCTGTCTTCTTATTCTTGCTGCTACTTATCATTTTAGCATGTTTAAAGTCTTATAATGTTTCTTTTTCTTAAAAAAAAATATAATTATTGTTATTACTAATAACCAGAGAACTGATTATGTGCATTAATGTTTGAAAAGGTAATTCAGCCACTGTCCTCTTTAATTTTGTAAAGAAATTAAGATGTAATCGCAAGCATGATAAGCTGACAGTGTAGTGTAATGTCACAGTGCTGTAATAATGTTATCCAAACGAGATGATTGTATTAGCATAATTGAAAATATACCAATCTGCGTAGACATCAGTGGGGGATGCCAAATAGTTGACAGGCAGACATGATTGTAATAGATTCCAATGACTTTGTTAGATTTGTTTTTAATCAAGGGAGAAGTGCACAGAGATCAGTAAGAGGACCCTGGATTTCATCAGGAGTGACTGTAATGACTCCATGTGAGCTTGAATTAATGATCAGGTATGTGCTCCCAAGGCACAGTGAGTCACACTGAGTTTTATAAAAGCACCTCATTCATTGCTGACCTTTGAAAGCTTAAGACCAGCCTCACATTTGCATTTTAAGCAAGCTCTCAGATCATTATAAGTCGCTCCAGGATAAAAAGTTGATTTGGCCTTTTTCTTCCCGAGACCTTAGCGTTTTTTTTGTATGCATGCATGCCCTGAGTTTGGCAATAAGAAAAATCTGTCAGGCCAGAGGCACAACAGAAGTTGAATGAAGGTAAATACACAAATCTGTTGATGTTACACTGTCGAGAAAACATTCATAGATCAAGAATTCTGAAGTTCTGTCTTTCAGGTCACTCTATGCACCTTTCCTTTGCAACTTAAAGGTGACATAGAATGCAAAATTTACTTTTATAAGGTGTTTGCACACAGTTGCGTGGCTGCAGTGTGTGAAAACAACCAGCTTATAATGGTAAAAATCCACCCACTCATTATTTTATAACTCCAATAATTCATATTCAGTCTTTCCACACTAGCAATTCCAGGTTTCCCACTAATATGACGTCATAGTTGGGGAAAGTCCTGCCCATTTGGGATGCTGTCTGTCCTATTAGCATATACACAACCCTGAGTGAGAATCAGCAGTCCGCCATTACTGTTTTCTTGCTGTAGCTGCTGGAGATACAATGTCAGTGCCAAAGAGCCATTAAAAGTGGTGTGTGTTGGGATTAATCAATGAACATAGGAGTCTCCAAAGACCGCTGAGGACACGGTGGTTACATTTAATTTTCTAAGGAAATCTCCCAAAAACCCCCCAGAACAGTCATATACATTTGTGCTAACGTTTTACACCGGACTGCCTCTCAAACGAGTGTCAGTTCAACGCTGGAGTTGTGCAAAGATTGCTTCTGAAAGAGGGATTGATACCAAGGCTACGTGCTCAAACATCCAGACTATAGACAAAGCATCACACATCATATTTTGTTTTCCAAAAGAGCATCTTGGCTTTCTGAAAGGCAAATTTAGCTAAAGCTATCATTGTCTCAGCCTGTATAAATGTGGTAGATAAAAATTGCATTTGGGAGCAATGTGAGGTCAGTAACATGGTCAACACCAGTTGAACCATAACACCGGTGGTATGCCCATGAGCATGAGCTCTTGAAGCTCTGCACTCCTCTGAAAAAGGAGGTTGGAGCAGCAACTCATTTTCATTTAAAGATATTAAAATATCTATTTTGAGGTAAAACTTAACATACACACTCTGGGGACATCAAATAACAATTTCAAATATCGTATCAATGAATTCTATGGCACCTTTAAGTTAAACTTTATAGCAAGTTAGCTGGACTGATGCTTTTCTTAAATAGGCCTGACAGAATTTTTTTTTTTTGTGTGTGTGGTTCAGTCCCAGTTGCCCTTTCCCCAGCATGCAGTAGTTCATGAATAATTTATGTGGTTGCACTGTTTTAATGTTTACACTATTGTTGTTTTTGTCATGTTTTAGCATCTTTTTGACTTGTGATGTTTTGACTTGCATCCTGTTAAAAAGATCACTTGATTGAGTGTAACCCTTGTTGTTTCGTGGATCAAGTATTGTGTTCCATTTCCGACTATTTTCTTTTCTTTTTTTTCTTTTTTTTTTGTCAAGCGAGTGTTCAAATGATGCATATTCATGTAAAGCTGTCAATAGTTTAAACAAGTAGTTCACCAAACAACAACTTTGTCACCATTTACTCATTCTCTTGTCATTCCAAAACACTTTCTTCTACAGAACACAAAAGAAGATATTTTGAAGAACTGCTCTTTCCCAAAAAATCAAAGTCAGTGGGGTCAACACTGAACCCAGCTGACTTTTATTTTATGGATAAAAAAGATAGTAAAATATCTTCAATTGTGACACAATTGGTAACACTTTAGTATGAGGACAAATTCTCACTATTAGCATATTAGCATGCCGGTCATTAACATATTGGCTGTTTATTAGTACTTAATACTACGGGGCAGTTGAATGCTTGAATCTGATTGGCTGACAAACGTTTTGAGGTGTGCGATTATGCACAGCGAATGTAGTTCCAGGTAGCGCTCCTGATCGCATACAGTTCCATATCACTTTGCATGGTAAAACTGTAATAAAGGAAAATAGACTGCTAACAAATACAACAACATGACAGACGATTTTCAGAAAAAAAAAAAAAAAAAAAACTAAACACAAATGACATTTCTCACTAGCGAGGTAGCCCTGTTTATAGATGCTGCTGCAGCCTAATTCACCAAAGCTTTCTCTCTTTCTTTCTTTCTTTCTTTCTTTCTTTCTTTCTTTGTGTGTTTCTGTCTCTCTCGCTCTCTTTCTAATAACTTCATTAATAACTGCATCTGAATGCTACCAATGGCTCCAGCCTCCATTACCAGCTTTAAAATGGCATTTTGGATCCAGCAAAAGAGGCGTTGGATGAGATGTGGAATAAATAATTCTACTAACGACAGTGATTTAAGTATAAAATCCGGACGAATCCCTTTAAATATGTAATCTGATCGATGTCTTGAGGGTTGTAGTAACCATAGTATAAGCGGAATAATTGACGACAGCCCATTGAATTATTAGTAAAATAATGAGTGGCTGTTACACCTCTGGTGTGCATTGTTTTTCTGCATGACCATATTCTACATTTCCTATCCTACCCAATACCTAAACTTAACAACTACCTTAACTGTTTTTAATAAGCATTAAGAATTTATTGAGGTAAACGTCATAGTTAATTGTTTTATATTAGCGAGAATTAGACTTTAAAGGGTACCTATTATACATAATTCACTTTCACATGTTGCTTGGACATAAATGTGTGTTGGAAGAGAGTGTACAAAACCACCCTATAATGATAAAAAACCTCCCACTCCTTTTTTTTAATCCCCATAAGTAAAAAGCAGTGTCTCCCAACTGCCTGTTTTCAGCATTGCTGCTAATGTGATGTTAAATTATCCACAGGCCTCACCCACGAAAGTTCACAGCGAGTTGAACACAGTCCGCCATTGCTGCACTGACGAGAATGTCTCCCAAGCATTTTAGGTGTTCTGTAGTTGGATGTATGAATCAACATAGCTCTTTCCATTTACTCCTAAAATCTGACCAGCTGAAGACGAGGTGGATTAATTTTGTTTCGGGCTTATAAGGGTGTTCCGTACAGTGAGGATAACTTGATTATTATTATTTATTTTTTTATTGGCGAAAATAATTATTTACCTGATCAACTTTGAACTGTTTATTTATTTTAACTGAAGAAAGCATTATTTTAATGAATATGAAATATGAGTACCTTTTTATTTGGTTAAAATGCAAGTTAATTGCTGCTTTATTAAAGGGACATGCGTGTTAGGCATGATTGTATCGTGGTATTAATTATGGCATGTGAGTTTGAACCATGTCAAAAATTAGAAAATTTCCATATGTTTCTGAAGACAAACAATTTGCACTGATTATTATTATTAATAATAATAATAATAATAATAATAAAATCAACCAATGTGAAAACTGAAATGAGATCCCATTTCAAATAATTTATTAAACAAAAGGTAATGAATTGAACAATTTGTGATAACATAATATTAATATCATAAAGGCTGTACTGTGGGTAATGCAAATTAAATAGAAATGTAAATTTTTGCTGCTCTAGTTGTCTTCCCTCCCATGTTGCAGTCTTGAAGTATAACTTGCCCACCGTCCATTTTCAAGCGCAGTGGGTGCACCTAGCAAACTAACTTAAATCTTACTGAAACAAACAGCGGATGGATCTTTTTCTAGATCAGGGGTGAAAGAGGGGCTGAAGAGGGGGACATAAGGAATTATTTATTCAGCAAGCAGCGCTAAAATGTCACATATATGGAACATGGTTAGTCTTCGCTACGTAACGTGTTCATTTTCCGAACTGCCTTCCTGAAAGACCTTCTTGCCACTCTGTAAGGTTAATGTTGCTAAAGCTACCATTGTTTATCTGTTTTAACTGATGCTGCCTACACGTGCTACCAGAATGATCTTGAATAGGAAAGTGGGAGTTAAAATTGCATATGAAGCAATGTGAAGTCGACCCCTGGAATTAGTTGAGCTCATAATCACAAATGGGGCTTATAAAGTGCTGCCTTCAGATTTTTTTATGTTCAACAAGTATCCATTTGTTTGTACTATGTACAGTACCGGTAAAGCATTGCTTCATGAGTTTTCTAAGAACCCTTGCTTTGTGTACCAGCTCTGCTTTTGACAGCAGGGATGTCAGAAACTGTCTCTGCTAGCCATCCATTTTGAAGAAGGCTCTAATGGAACAAGATTGCACATAATGATCTCTCTTCATCTGAATCCTCCAGCCGCTGTGGTGGCATGACTGGGATTTTACACAGGCAAGGCAGCACTCTGCACAAGTCAAGTGTTTTTTTTTTTGTTTTTTTTTTTAACACATGAGAAGGTGGGTCCCCATTAAAGGCCAACAAATAGATATTATGGACAGATTCCCAAATCCCAAAGGAGGTCATTGTGCGTGTCTAAGCACAAACTTTGGAGAAGGTCCCCTAAGGACAACGCAAGAGCATGCAGCCATAGCCAGAGCAAGAGAGATTCAACAAAGCAATGTAAAAATGGCAGAGATGGACTAAATCAGTGAAAAGGCTTTAAGAAAAATAAAAGGGGTGGGGGAGGGGAGGAGTTGATACTGTCAGCAAGTTGGTCCTCTGTCAAACTTTGCTATTTCATAGTTTAGTCTAGCAATCAGCCCTGTAGCTGCATATTAAAAGAAAACATTTTCTCCATGACAGCCCGGGATAAGAGTTAGTTCACTTCCTGCCATAGTTTGTCACTCATCTGAGAAAGACAGATCAAATTTTAAAAGTCCAAATGTCTTCCTTAGCACACTTTTAGAGATTTTGGTTTAACTTAACTTAAGTTAACTTCCTGTTTCAGTGAAAGATGATACTGTCAAAACAGTTTATTAAATGTGCACTGTGATGTAAATGAAGTTTTTAGACGGAAATGAACAAAATTGAACAAAGCTCTGGCCCAGTAGTGGTTGCCAGATTTGGCTAGGCTTTGGATGTGCAGACCTGGACTGATTTGCAATGAGACGAGGCACAATTAGCCACATTCAGCCCGATTATAGACCATAAGGGCCGGTCTGATTTTGGCTGAGATATGGGCATGCATAACCGGACCAGTTTAGGTTGAGTGCTGGGGTGGGTCTTTTTTTTTACAATGTTGTAAATAGTATGTAGCAGTGACACTTAAACATCTTTTACCTACCCATGTTATGTTATTTGTAAGTGTATTTATTTTTTTATTCCTATTAATATATATATTTTTTTTCCTTTTATCCAACATTCTCTTTTTTCTTTAAATAAATTTGGAAATTAATGATTTAATTCATATAATGAAACATGCTTGTGTTTCATTACACAAGTGGCTGAGGTTACTTTAACATTATTTTTGTTTCAAAACATGCACACTAGCTTTGACATCTAATGACTAATTGCAAGAAAACCAGAAGAACTTGCTATCCTGGAGAAAAAAAAAAAAGATAATCTAACATGTAATATAATTTTAACAAACCGTTCTACACATATAATATGAAAGTAATGTTTATTTATAATGAAGCTATAATTGTGAGTTTGCTGAAACAGTAGTGTTTAGCTCTAACCATAATCAAGCACAACTGGGGGCTGTTTCATAAAACAAGTTTACCAAATAAGCCAGGCTTATTTCAGTTAGTTGGACTTTGCATTGGATTTTCACTTGATTTGGTTTCATAAAGCAAAATTTCCATAGCTTAAGCTCAGTCACTGTGACAACTTATGCTGGGAAACTAACCTAGTCCAGGGCAGGCTAACTGTCAGGCTAATATATCAATAGGATCAATAGGAACGCATTGATATTACAGCGCTGACTCTCTCACATACAATTATTTGATGTTATCAGTCCAAAAATTTAAATCTACAGAAAATGCAACATAATTCAAACAGTTAAAAATATAGGCTATAACTGACTGTATTTAATGAATTGTGCCCAAGATTTAATGACTTTGTTTTAAGATATTTGAAAACATTGTAACATGCTGCTACATGGCAATTCAGTTTATCAGCAGTTTATTTATGAAGCCTTTCTCTCTGGTTTTATGACAGCTTATGGTTATTAGTAGAACATTAAAACATTACAAGTTAAAATCACTAGATTAAAAATGAAAAGAAATAATGTAAAACATACTATATTTTATATGATAAGAGGAATACAATAACTAATCTGGGGTGCTTTCCCAAAACCATAGTTGCTAACATTTTAGCAGCTTAATTGGTTGGCAATGGGAAATTGCATTGCAACCAACAAAGTTGCTAACTTAGTTAGCAACCATGGTTTTGGGAAACGCACCCCTGAGCTAGTAATAGTATTAGCTAGCTTGAATTTGATTTACAGTTACTGCTATCATAGAAATACACTTATATTTAGCATTAAAATATACATGTCACATTTAATATCCAACAACAAATATTTTAGCAGAATGCATATTTTATTCAGAATTATTGCACTTTTATTCTATTGCGTGCCATCTGTTTAGCGTGCAAGCTTGCAGCAGCTGTCGTTCAGCGCTCACGTAAGCCTTGCCACTCCTGACAGCAAAATTTATATATTTGCATGACTTTCTAACATTTACAGATGAAAATATACCTGTGACATGTCAGTTATTCACAGAGGAAAACACAATGTCTCAAATGCATTAAAGGGTTACTCCACAGCAAAATGAAAATTTTGTCATTAATCACCCACAAGTCGTTCCAAACCTGTAAAAGCTTCGTTCATCTTCAGAACACTATTTAAGATATTTTGGATGAAAACAGGCAGGCTTGAGACTGTCCCATAGACTACTTGTAGACTGTCCCACTAGACTTGCTGTAGACAGTACACATCTACAGAGAGAGAGGGTGCCACACAGAAGTTCCAAAAGAAGACAGATTTTAATAATAAAGACCAAACACGTACATAACTTTAAGAACCGACAAAGAAAGGCAAAACAGACAGGGCTTATAAACTGATGGAACGTATTCAGGGAGAAAAGAAACAGGTGGGGAGCAATCAATTAACTAACTAAACGGCCATGGTGGATCAGGAGACTCGGACAGCCATCGTGGATTAGGAGACTTGGACGGCCATAGCGGATCTGGAGACACGGGCAACCATGGTGAATCTGGAGATGTGGGTGACCATGGCGGATCTGGAGACTCGGGCGACCGTGGCAGATCTGGAGACTCGGGCGACCATGGCGGATTAACGGGAAATCAGGAGCCCCTCCTGGGCTTGACTTGGGGTTGGGAGCACCCCCTGGGCTTGATTTGGGGTCGGGAGCCCCTCCTGGGCATTACTTGGGCCGCTGGCTGCCGCATGGATGGGCTGGGGAAAACATTAGAGCTTGTGGGAATACTGGGGTGGTTGGGTTTGGGCAGCGGGCAAAACACAGCACGTTCCTGAGGTGACTGGATGAGGAAATTTGGGCCGTTCATAAACTTCCTCCACTTCTAAGTCCGAACTGTTCGACCAAAGGATTAGATTACAGCAGATTGTATCCTCGTCTAGCCCTAGCAATAAACCATCACCCAGGAACAAGTCATGATAGCTCACCCAGTTAGCGAGCTCAAGGAATTCTTCTAATTTTGTGGAAAAACTAATTATTCAAAGCTCTGATTTTATATCAAAACTGGAATGAGTCTTTGATAAGCATATTTTAGAAGTTGTAATGTATGAATAAGTGTAAGTGTGTGTGTGTGTGTGTATATTACACTAACCAAAATAGTACTTTTAGCCATTACTAGCCTGATTCTGGGTACTGAAACTGAGCCAACACCGGCATTGGGCCACAAACATGCCAACCAAAATGTTATGCTTAGCCAGTACTGGCCCTAGTCTGGGTACTAAAAACACACTATGTCGGTGTGTTTCAGCTGTGTTTCAACTCTTGTCGGCATGATTATGGCCCAATTCCAGCAGTTTTGACAGCCGGACATCGGCCAGTGTATCTGGGCCTATTCTGGGGGCCTCATTCATCCCATGTCCATGCCGAGTCTGGCAACTGCATCTGGGCTAAGTTATTTCTTCCGGCCTCCCAGATCTGGGCCATTATCGGGCCAAACCATTTTGGGCCCCTGGATTTTACAAGTGAACTTCTTTGCTCATTAGTTGGAGCAGTGACAAAACTATAATATAGCATTAAACAATAGCACTATAAATACACCAAAGGCTAAGTAGATGTGTTTCAGTCAAGACAGAATAGGGCTGTGGGAAGGAGAGTCTGATATTTGACAGAGATATTGGTGAGCTATGAAGAATGGTTTAGTTCTGTAGTCCTCAGCATGCTATCCCCACCTCAGAGAGACATTTCTTCTGATATATGAAATATTTTCCTGGTTCTCATATCTCAAATCCCCTGCCATAAAAAGGTCTACTATGAGAGTAATGGTCTGATGTTGTACTGTACAGGGTTCACTACTGCGTTCTTTCATTTTATCTCGTCAATCTGCAATAATTAGAGTTTTCCATTATTGTACAGCACTGTTAAATCTTACTTTTTTTTTTACTTAGCACATTATTTTAACACAATTTTTATTGTAATTAATTATTTATGGTTATTATTCTATGCAAACAACCCACTTTTAAATTGAAATTAAGTTTTTGGTTACCAAATATCAATGATATTTCATCAGTTTGCCCCAAAATTAAAGTTCTGTCATCATTTATTTATCCTCATGTTGTTCCCACAGGACTCTCTTTAAGTGGCTCCCAAAAGATGTTAAGCTGGTTTAGGAATGACGTGATGAGGGTGAGTAAATAATAGCAAAAGGTTCAAAGGAGCAAAAGTGTCACTATTCAATCAGCTGCAAGTGTGATATTGCTTTATTAAAATACAACAGTAACTAGCAAAGCAATTTAGAAGCAATTTTCATTTTTGAACCAATATTGCACGTTGCTTTGCTTGATAGATTGAAGCGACACACACTTTAGAATTTCTAATGCAGTAGGTCATTCTGTTCTATAACTAATGTGAATTCAGACATACTCTTATCACATACTGCTTTTTCTCCTAGACATTATGCATCAGAGAAACAAGTGTGCAGCCATATTTGAGCTTCTCCTTTTTAAGCTCTATAGCATTACTGTTGAAGAGTAATTAGCTGGTTATTGCTAACTATGTTACCTATTGTAGCATTAATGAAAATTATCATGAGCATTGTAAAGTTTGACGCAGATTTCATTACAAATGTCAGTAGACTAGGAAGATTTTAAAGCCAGCAGTTCAATGTGTACGATTTTACCTTTGCGATGTGTAAGACAAAGAGCACAGTGATAAAAAGGGGTGGAGCTACATAAGGTCATAAGGGAAGTATGCATATTTGGATAAAACCACTCTGCCTCCAAGCAACACTTTGACTCTTTGGTTTCTCTCCTGAATGAGTAATTTAATAAATACATCTGATTCAAATGGTTTACTAATTAGTACAGCACCTCAGTTTCATTACTTGAGTGAATCAGTGTTTTTAATAAATGAATGATGTAGTGACTCACTCATAAAGATTTGTCACTTGTTGCTACCAGTGATGTAACCTACAGAAAGAGTCACTGAAAAATACCACTGTGCCCCAGTAAAAAATGACTGACAAATCCTTGTCTCACAGTGGAGATTACCATATACAGACCCGAGAATCATTTCCATTGCAACATTTTAACAGTTATTTCATGTGGATTTTCTTTTAACATTTAGCAGACGCGTTTATCTAAAGCAACTTACAGTGCATTCAAGCTATACATTTTTTTAGAGCCCGACCGATATGGATTTTTGGGGACTGATGCCGATATTAACTCGAAAAGAGCCGATTTATAAGCCGATATTTTGATTTTGAAAATAAACTGGATATTAGACCCATTTCCTATAAACTGCACTTACACAACATTCAATAGCAAAATATCTGCCTGTTCTATGTATGTGGGCTGTATAAACCATTTTACAGAAGGGATTTATGTAAAAAAAAAAAACCCTTAGATTACAGTCTCAATGACTAAACAATTGCACATCAAAAGTATATATTTTTTAATGATCAAAAAACAGTCTGGTTTTAAACATTTAACACTTTTACTTTCTTCCAGTTGAAGCTGGTTTTAACAGTCTGTGTGTGTACTGTAAATAAATTATAATACTAAAGTTAAAGTATTTGCAGAAGTAGTCCCACACTTTGCTGCTACAGCATTCACCTTTTTCAGCCATCTGTAGGGCAGAAAGAGAGACAGAGAAAGAATAAGCATGTGTATTAATAATATCACCATGTATCATTACTCATGTCATCATTAGAATTATAATAATAATAAACAGGGATCTCCTACATAGGCAAAAATGAGAAAAATATATATATATATTTTTTATTTGTCAAGCAATAGGTATTACCTACTTATATTTAACTATATTATTTCAACATTTCCCTGTTATGTCTGTAAAGCTCAGCTCACATTTATTTACATGTCCCCTCTGGTTTAATCATTTCTGACGCACCTACTGTAGTTACTGTAACTACACTACATTTGCTCTCACAGACACATTCACAACGGACCCGTATATCTTCTCCTCTTCTCTTTGTGCAGTCTGAATCAAAACATTGTCATGCGCTGGCGAATGTAAAGTTAGCCTACTGTTACCGGAAGATTACGGAATCAATTCGAAGTTGAATGGTTAACGTTAGTGCCATGAACACACCGCTGTCAATTTTGAGAAGAACCACCTTCAAACAAGTTAATAGCAAGCATTTAAGGGGCCTGCTAAAAAGGAAGCTATATTAATATTTAGAAGTGATAATGATAGGACCGTTAGCTAGAACTACCACACCGTTTTTATATACAGTGTATGAACTAAATCTACAATCATTTCACATGACGAACGACAGACTCACCTGGGTGGCTTGGCTGATCGCTTTCTTCTGTAGTGAATTTCTGGCGCTGTTGTCAACTCTGGAGTTGCAGACCACCCTCTGGTGGGCAAACTATGCAACACTCATAACATGAGTGAAGCTTGAGACTCCGTTTCTCATGTTTCATCGGTCGTTTTAAACGCCGATGCCGATTTAAATGCAATTAGCTCATATCGGCCGATAATATCGGCTGGCCGATATATCGGTCGGGCTCTACTTTTTTTACCTGTATGTGTGTTCTCTGGGAATTGAACCCACAACCATTTACGCTGCAGACACAATGGTCTACCACTGAGACACATTTTAACAATTTACAATCTAAATTAGCAATGGGAGATTTGCAGATCAGTCACTCTTTTGTTCTTATTGGTCAAATTGTTTTGCATAAAGCTCTGTGATTTATTTCGATTCATTGGACAGGTTATTTGTATGCAGCAGTTTCTCACACAGAAATAGTAACAGGATTTGAGATAGAAAACAAAAAGAGCTTGAATGAGATATTTACATTGTAGGAAATAAAATTGCAAATGTCTTTTATCATTTGTCAGTAATGAAGATGATCCTCTCTGTACTGCAAAGCCATTATATAAATATATCCATATCTAAAAAAAGAAATCAAATATTGGGATATTTTTTGATGGGGGCCTGTGCACCAGTATGGATGAAAGGCTGTTATTGCCCCGTCTATCACCATTATTGCATTTTGTATAAGAACTTTTCCAAAGTATGCAGTTGTTATCTCTATATGCACAGTTATGGAAGCCTGTTCCTCCTCCATTCTCTTTCACTATTTTTTCCCTCTCTTTTAATGATGACTTTTAATGATCTGGAGTTGGTGGACACAGAACTTGATGAACGAGCCCCCGAGTTTGGGCTCATCAATTTGAAGTTAAACTCATGACATGAGCATAATAAAGCATGTAGGCAGATGAATGCAGAAAGTCCTCTATCTCTTATTTTTAACAGCACAAAATCAGAGTCTTAATGTTTTAAGCCTGAATACGCAGTTGTCAAACAAGTCCAAGCCCTATAATTACTACCATCACCAGCTCAATTATGTCTTTAAATGTGAAAAGATCTGCCCACAGAATCAAGTTTGTTAGTGATTCATTAGTCATGTTGTATGACGCATAAGTAATTTGCCAGACTGCCGAGCAATGCTGGATGTCGAAGAGTAGTTTGCCTTTAAATGAGTAAATGTCAGAGAGACATGATGAGGGATCAATGTGTGCCAACTATGATTTCCATCATACAGATTCAATATGACGAGATATAGATGTGCTTTCGAAGATCTGCGTAATTTAAAACTGTCAGTTTGGAATGTGAGCTTCATATTGAGTCCACGATTATATTGCAGTTTTTAACTATTTGTTCTGTAGGTTTGTTCACCATAATCATTCATTCTTTTTTTTACCGTAAATATGAGACTACAGATGCCTAAGTGTGCTGGATATGTAATTTAGGATTGTTTATTCCCCAGAAAATACTTTACTCATTTGGACATTGCTAAGTAAATTTATTTAGACATTCAGGTCGAAAGCCTTAAAACTGCAGATTATTAAAAAACAAATAAACCTGTGTGGAGGGTTACAGTATCTCTACCCAAACGTAAAAATAATATGGCTGCAAACGTAACAGACATTATATGTAAGATGACTAATATCTCTATAAAGACAGATACATACTTTTAACAACATATAATATATTACTTCTACATTTTTGTAGAATTATGGATCTGTCCATAACATGGGCTGAAGAACCACATCTGGGAACCCCTAGATTCTTAATTGACTACTGTTTTATTTAATTGGCTGCTCATCAGTGACTGATTGGCAGATATTCCCTTCCAATTTAACAGAGGTTAAAAAGGTGTTTCAGGAAGAAAAGTTCTTAACAAGTTAAAACATCATAATATGGATACTGACATATTCTTCTGGTATTTCGACAAGCTTGTGAGGGGAGGATTAAATCATCTCAGACACATTTTGATAACCTGTCAGGCAGTTCATGGCGCCTTGGAGAATGTGTCGGCTTTGAAAAGCTTTGGGCAGGTCTGCTGTCTGAATCCAGCCTACGTTTGTAAAAAATTCTATTGAGCGACGTCATGTTAGTGTCAGGAAAGGTTGATACTTACTTAAGGTCACCTTACGGAGACAAGATGAAGGTTGAAGCACAAGTGGGTGCTGTATCGAGGAAATGGCACATTCATCTGTTGAACACACTCTGGGGGGTTTAAAGCTGCTCCATACATGTCTAAAAATATGAGACTGGAATGTAATCAATGAGACTAATATCTGCTCAATGAATTATGCAGCAGGTCCCTTAACACGAGAGTAAACAGTTTAATAGTAAGAGTGTGAAGTGGGAAAAGAGTTCTTGTGACCAACAGGAGAGAGCAAGAAAGAGTTAAAATGGATCTGTGGTTTTATGTGCCCTAAATAGATATTTGTGCTTTTCAAAGGCAATCCTCCTGAGGTGCAGGACTTAGTGAGCTGGGCTTCACCGATAGATCGGAGGGTGTTAGCCTTTCAGAAAATACTCCTTCAAAACCTCTCAAGTATGTGATGGAACTAATCTACTCCTCTCCATGGGGTTTGAACGGTAAACATCAGTGCCCTGACACGAATAATAATTATGTTGGCTTGGCAACAAGCCAACATACTGTTATGCTATTTAAACTTATTTTTATTTTTTTTATTTTTATTATTATTATTCTTCTGAGAAAAAAATTCTGAACGCTACTCCTCCTAGGGCTTTAAAGCCACAAGCCCCAAACTCGGCAGACACCTGCGGGATAGAGGGGTGGTGTGTGCTATATCTTTTCAGAGTGATCAGACTTAAAGTTTTTTTTTTATTAATTTTTAAATGTAAAAAAAAAATAAAAAAATTGCGCCCCTACAGTTGCAATGACATTTAGGGGCGGAGTCGGGTTTCGTTTCACTTTTAAACTGGTTAAAAATACTGCTGCTCAGCCCAGGCTGTCTACACGGAGCCGACAACAAGCGAATTCATTCCTATTTAAGACATTTTAAAAACGCTATTGCACGCAATCCACACGTTAGAACACACCAAGAGCTAAATTGAGATGTTTCTGAACTGTTTAAAGTAATAACATGATATATTCGCGGCAGCCAACTGCTCGCGAGCTGGCGATGTATTTCTCTGAACACTTGAAGTCCACATTTACAGCCTTTCACATTAAAACACTGCAGCGAAACGGCACAAAACAATTTGAATAATATATTAAATGGTTTTAAAGTAGTTTTGGCCACTGTCACGCTGGTCTTAGCTGGTTTCTAACTGAATCATCAGGCGGAACGTCACAGTGAGCTCGCGCTTCAGCCCCGCGCTGCGGGAAACAACTGAGCAGCTGATGGCGCGTGTGCACGAGTAAAACACTGCAGCGAAACGGCACAAAACAATTTGAATAATATATTAAATGGTTTTAAAGTAGTTTTGGCCACTGTCACGCTGGTCTTAGCTGGTTTCTAACTGAATCATCAGGTGGAACGTCACAGTGAGCTCGCGCTTCAGCCCCGCGCTGCGGGAAACAACTGAGCAGCTGATGGCGCGTGTGCACGAGAGAGAGCCGCGCGTATCGCGGACAGGGACAGCAACACTGAACAGAGCAGTCGTTCATGACGTTCACTTCCTCCTGGACCTGAACGAACAAATTCAAATCGCAGTTTAAATAAACAGAAAAAAGAGCGAAAAGCAAAAGAGCTCAATTCAGCAGCGCGGTGTTCTGGTGTTCAGGGAGCAAGCAGAGACGCGTCTCAAAGTCTTCTTGCTTTTGTACCGACAACAAATACATACAAAATATGTCGAAATACCCGTGTTGGAAAGTGTGTTCGAATAAGTATGTGGTTATGTCTTAAGTGAAAGTAAAGATTTGCAAAAAAAAAAATCGGATGTGTATCATCATAATGGATGCGTTTGTCTCTTAAAGGGACCGCGCCTAATTTACTAGCTCTGCTGTCAGAGTCTTTAATGTATGAAAATGAAAGTAAATCACTCACTGCTCTTGACTGAATTACCTTGTAGTACAAGAATTTATCCAAAGTCAATCCAAAAATCAGATAGAATTGTTTTACTAGTGGGTGCAGGCCACTAGTTCATTTATGTAAGTGAGTATGGCAAAATAGTGATCTGTGAAATATTATACCCACTAATTCTTCATACAGTAGGCTACCAGTGAAATTTATTTAAAAAAATAATAATTAAGGACCTGCCCATGTTTTGCTTAAGTGTTTCTTTATTTAATTGTTAATGCAACCTTTTCACACCACAGACTGAACCAAATGAAGCATTTCTTGCTTGGTAACTGTTCAACAAAGTATTGATAGTTGTGTAAATATTGTCATACTGACAGTCTGAAGTTTTGGTTGATTCCATTACATATCTTTTTATCAAAGTTATCCGAAATTATCAAGATGAATTTGTTCTGAGTTATTGTCATATATTATTACCAGTTTCTAAACTACAGCAAATAAACTGTGATTATGTGAGAAATGTTGAAGGTGTCTGAATACATTTTGGTTTGATTGTGTATTTTATCTTACAGTGAAGACTATGCAGTGCTATTTTACATTAACAAAAACAAACTTAAAAAAAGTAAACATTATGTAAATAGCACAAATAAATAAATAGAATGAACATACAGTACAAATTAAACAATTTTAAACAGTGTGTAACTGCATCATCTATACAAACCATTGTGTTTGGACCCCTTATGATCTCCTTGATTTAAAATGCATTGTTTCAGTAATCTTGTGTGTCGTTGCCCACAACGCGACGGTGGCAGGACTGTGAAATACATACACGAGAAAAATAGGCATGACTTATTTCACATCCAGCTAGACAACCCTGTCATAGCTGTTATCATAGCCCAGGCTTTTTATTAAAAAAATAAAACAGCAAGGGAGCATGGAAAAAGACTGTTGCAGGTGTATTTTTTTTATGGCATTATTATTTGTATTAATTTTGCAGCGGGGCAACTCAATGTTGGGCACACAAGTACTTTGGCTCTTTTGCTCCATGGCCAAGATGGCCAAGCCAACATCAAAGTTAGTTCACTAACTTTTAATTCTAGTTTTCAATGCTTTTTGACTCTTTTGTAAGTGGGCTGGCAAATTAACAATATTTAAATCAATTTGAACCAGTTAACCCAACCCGATCTCACAGGGAAACTTGAAATTTATGATGTGGCATTTTCATAGGAATTTATATGGGTGAATATGTTCCATATGGGCAAATTTGAAGTGCACCCCTGAACATAACCATCACTGTGGCATAAGTAACCAAAACTTAGAAATAGTTACAAACTGTTATGACACTATGTGTTGGTTAACGTGTCAGGATCAGTCCAGTCCGATATTCCTTTTCTTAGAAATTGTCTAAACATATTAGTTTTTTGTCTTTGGAATAGTTTCTCAAAAAATTGTATTCAGAAATGTACTACAAATACGCAAAGAACAAGCACAATATACAAGCAAAACCAAATATTTTAGTGGATTTTGATGTGAAAGGACAACTTTTTCACTGGAGGAAATTAAAGTGTTAAATAATTGTACCTTTGGGGGTATAACAGCTTGTCATTGGGGCCCTACCCTCAAAGGGACACCTTTGTAACTTCTTTACCTCTGAAGGGCGCATATTAGTAATTTTGAATAGTAATATTTGCCCTTAAAATAGTAATATGAAATACTCTTATGGTACTAATATGCACCCTTTAGAGGTAAATAAGGTACATTTGTGACCCTTTGAGTGTACGGCCTTAGTGACAAGCTGTTATAGCCATAAAGGTAAAATGGGTTCTGGAAGTGATGGTTTAAAGTCAAAGCATCTTAATGATGGACTTGTTTCTTACAGACATGCATATTTTCGCTTCATGAGATGCACTTGTGTATTATTGTGATTTATTTATTAGATTTTTTTTGTAATTTTTGGATTCTCTGATGACACCCATTCACTGCACATGATTCATTAGTGAGCAAGTGGCATAATGCTACATTTCTACGTCTTTGATTACCTCATGGTAAGTACATTTTAACCAAATTTCATTTGTGGTTGCACTATTCCTTTGAAATTCTGAAAAATATCTCGACCTTTAGTAAGCACAGCATTAAACCAGAGCGAGAATGCAAAACGTGGGAAAACAGAAGATACATGGGATTCTAAAAATAAGACAAGACAATTAAATGAGATTGACATACACGAATGCACATTTTACACAAATGACTGAAGTACTTAACTTGAAGAATACAGATGGTGAAGAACTTCACAGCCATGAAATTCATTAGCACAAATCATTTTTCTCCAAAAGGTTTTCTGAGAAATTGTTTGTGGCCGTGATGCTGTTGAGGGAAAAATGAACACAATGATAAATGTGTTGACTCGCTATCATGGTGGTGACTTGGGAAGCAAAGGCTGACCCACTTTAGACACATGTGAAGTTGATGTATATATGGTGTTAAGAATGCAAAGTGTGAAAAAACATGAAGAAAGGCTTGATTAAAACCTTGTGGGACTTGACAGGAACATTTAATCGCTCTACTTGAGTCTAAGTGGATGATTAACGTGTAACATCAAAGCTTGCTCTTCTCCTCAGTTTTGAGGCCAACATTTCCTAGTTTTAGCTCCAGTTTTGAGTTGCTGAAGTTGTAATGTTTTAACACTTATGCAAAATTGCAAGAATGCTATACTTGTAGCATTTTTGCCTTTATTTATCTGTAAGGACACTGCACACAAGTCTATACAGGCCTGACAGTACAATAGATTAGACATTCAACAGATTACATTTGGTCTAAGATGTGACATCAATCAGATAATCAATCAAAAATGATAGTTTTTTCATACTTGATTATAAAACTGCAATGAGAATCTACTTCTAGCATATTATCTGTCACATGCTAATGCATTATGCCTTAGTCTGTTGTTGTTGTAATGTTGAAGGTAAGTTTTTGTTAAACCACACTGGCCTGAATTTGCATTTATTTTTGGCAAGAAAAGAACTCTCAAGATAAAAAGTATTTTTAATATTGTTTGGAAAGCGAATTATCAAGTTGCTGCAACCTGCAGGCCAATAGTAGTGAGATATCAGAAGCCAGGATTGTGCAAACATGACCCTTCCAATCTTTCTGTTGGTTATTTCTTCATATTTGAGCTGCACGTTTTAACAGCACAGAGGGAAAAGTCACAGGGGTGAGAAAATCACTTGGAAAATCATGTTTGCTGTCCATCTTTCTTCACGGTTTACAGCTACAGTCTCTTGGCTTTCAAAACACACCATTAATGGTAGCAGTAAATCAAATGCTTACCTGCAAACATGGCCTGAAGTGATGAGCAGTGCGATGCTGCCACTCTTGCAGGTTTAGAAAATAGAATTAGAAAGACCAAAGACTAAAATAATGCAATAATGCATTTTGTTTAAAGAAAACTGCTTGCTCAGTCGTGCAGATTCTGGGAGCATTTCCACAAAGAAGAGTCAGCTTTATGTCATAAGATATATAAATATCTTGCATTATATGATTAAATATATCTAAAATGATAAGAGTGTGTTGCATATTAGTGCTTATAAGGATAATGCAGTGTTTTAAAATACAAAATTTCTCCATTGTTGGGATATATTTTTAACCATAATGTGCAGGTATTTAGTTTTTAGTTACAATTCCAGATTTTAATTAGATTTTCTATGATGTTTTATTGCTCTCTGATTATTCTTACATCTGAACATATCAAATAATGTAAGGAAACAACCTTGTGTCTCACACACATACACAAGCACCACCACACAATCAGTGAAATGTCTCTGCAGGTCTTTGATCTCATCATGCATGTAGAATATCCAGAGTTACATTGGGACGGAGACAGGATTAGTGTCATAGTAGTTTGATCCTGCGGTAGACATAAATTTCTTCCATAATGATACAGAATCCCAGTCTCAGGTGACCTGCCACTGACTTGACTGTAATTTCAATGCATGATAGATGAGCTAGAGCTTTAAGTATTCTGCTATCTGTTTTATTCCTGCTCTAGACGAGTGACAGCACTGATGCTATCTACTAGTAGTACATTGTCTTGCAGTTTGCAATCAGATTTCAAATGTATGCCAGAGTCTCAAGTGGTGATCTGCTGGCCTGGACTGAACACAAGCACAAACACACACAGTCCACACCACTGGTTATTTCTTTAATAAAGCAAATTTCATAAACCAAAAGAAAAATAAATAAATAACTTAAAGCCTCTCACGGGTATGGATATGCTTCCATACACAGAGGAAGGAAACTGTGGCCATGTCTTTACACAAAGGCATGTTTGCTAGTGTTTGAACTGAGTAAACTGAATGATGTGATGTTTTAAGCAAAACTATTGCAGCTCTGGGGTTTCAACTACTTAAATCAATATTTCATCTGTCCATGTGAAATTGCCTTTGGATCTCACAGCACACATATTTCAGAATATGAATTGTTTCCTCGCATTTCCATGTGCTTTCTGCTTGCACTCTGAGTTTATTCAGAGTATGCTATGACAATGATAACTCTCTAACTCCCTTGATATTGTTTTGAATTGTTGGCATTCTCCAGCCCTTGCTCTCCTATTTTAAACAAACCACAGTGGATGGATTTATTTTACATCATCACACATAGTCAGATTTCATAAACAGATAATATCTATTAGAGTTAAATGTCGTTAAAATATTCATTTAACCGATTAATTCAAAATAAGGAAATCAACTCTTGAAATAAACTCGTCCACTGAACTAATTTGCATATAAATGCTGACTCATTCAAGAATGAAACAAGTGATGACTTGATGCCTTATGAGTGAGTCATTAAATTGTTCACTCAACCGATTTGTTCACAAACACTTACTCAATCAGAAATTAACAAAGTAACTGTCTTTATGATTGAGTCGTTAAACCAGTCACTCAATAGATTTGTTCAAAAACACCTATTCATTGATTTAAATATTGTGTCTAAAATCTAATTTACTCAATTTTAACTTCCTATTTATTGAACTAAAGCAATATCACATTGATTAGAATACAGTGCATGAGTCGTAGCTATTATTATGCTAATTTCATAGTGCTTTTTGTTGTTTTTGGAGCTTGTCAGCCCCTGATCTCCAATCAGTATTCATCATTGTTTTGTTTTCATTGTCTTATCCCTTATTGCTTGCTTTAATAGATTATTTTTTTTTGTGATCCACATGGTCGGTGTTTAAAAACAAGCAGCGATATATAGCCACTTCAGGATTTACAGATCTAAACCATGTTTCATTTCAGGCTCCACTGAATGTTAAACAACAGCTGAAAAATTCCACACTTTTTTTCCTTCCTCTGTTTCGCCACACAGAGGTTGATGAAATCCTTTGGGTGGGAGAAACAATTATTCAGGAGGATTCTGTGAAGTTGCATGCGTATAGAGGTGCTAATTACCTCTGAGAGTTCAGCAGAAGCTTTAGGTTTCCTCTAGTGTCTATTAGCTTATTAATTATGAAACAATGCATAGGTGGTTCACCTGGAAGCAGGAAACTTTTTCCTCTGCATTAAAAACCCACAACCCAACTCACACTGCCCAGTGGGTTGCTTTTTATTAGAGGTAAAGAAAAAATTGTTTAAATTACAGGGTGCATAACATACCGGGATTGAATTTTAAACAACATAGTTCAGTTCAAGTGTGTGGAACAAGGTACCAAAATAATTTAAATAAATAAATACCTCCTCACAATTTGGAGGACATGCAAAGAGACATCAGTTCTTTCCCATAAACATGTCCCAGAAAAAAAATAAATGCAGTCTGCTCATAAAGGGATGCTTTTTGTCGTTTTCAAGGGATGGGAAGCCTGGAAAGCATCAGTAAGAAGAAAAGTCTCTGGAGACTAGCTCACCTGGGGAAGGATGCAGATCTTAATCATGAGGGACCCAGTTCCCTCAGTGCTACCAGGCACTCCAGGATTCCAGAGAATGTATTTGCATATTTGTAAATCTTTAAAAATGGCATCGTCCCACTGCTATGGGTCAAAAGCAACCTCATTTAAATCTTTTGAATATGAAACCAGTAATATATCTTTGTACTTGCTCTCTTTTTATGTGCTGTTAGTAACTCCAGCACACCAATAGTGCTTCCATCCTGCACGGCTGATTTTAATCTTTTGTAATTGGGAGGTACGGAAGACTCACTTTGTGGGATTGATCTGTACAGTCATTTCCTTAAAAGATAATGTGCAAATTAAGTTGCCTATGCACAAGCGTACTTCAGAAGTCACAGCAAGTGTAAAGAGCCTTTAAGCCATTAGGACCTTTGCAATGGTTCATCATGTTAATCACAGCGATAACTATAGGAAGACATGTTCTGTATCATCTGTTCATTTCCAGTTAGCTTTCTACTGAGCTCAAAGTGTGTACAGTATCTGCCTATACCTGTATAATCTATACTGATACCTTATTTCAAGAGAAATGAAATCAAAATTGACCCTATTTGTGTAAGAAGGAGCCATTAAATCAAGCCAAGAATTGTTTTTTTTTACTCGGTTGGTTGGAACTGCTGGTTTACATGTACTTTATTTATTTAAAGTGGAATCGAGGACACATATTCACTCAAAATCAGAAAATTTGTTTCTTCTTTGGATTCGTGACATGTTCCTTATCTAATTACGTCAATTTGACAGCTAGGATTGAACATCCTTAACCACTTCCTTTTAACTGCCAGGTGAGTAAGAGATGGAGAGAAGGTGCCCTCAAATTAAGCCAATAATATTGGAATATTGGGTTTCACTTGGAAATATGTCGAAATATTGGTTGCAACTGTTGGTTCACATGGAATTTATTAATTGAAAGTGGAATAAAAAATGCTCACTGATTTGCACATCTCTATAGATCTCCACCCATAAAGACAAATTCTCTATTTTTTATTATTATTATTTTTTGTACCCTTGAATAAACCCTTCACATTCTAAGTTCCTTTCCCAGATGAACAATACATGCGCTGTCTCTCATTTTGAAGGCTGCACATTCCGGAGGTCGCATTTGACGGCCAAGATTTATTTGTCATTTTAGAAAAACATTTGTTCTAAAAAAGTAAGAAAGAAAGTACTGTAACGCATGCCTCAAGGAATAACAGTCAATTATATATTGGTTACTTTTTTTATATAATAATGGTAGACATCTTCAATGATGTATGCAGCCGAAAATATAATGTCTGGAGGGCAAAGTCTTTAAAATGAGACACAGCTGTATGGCCACTAAAGAGATGCAAAGGCAACATTTAAAATCCTTAATTACTATCTATCTATCTATCTATCTATCTGTCTATCTGTCTGTCTGTCTGTCTCTCTGTCGATATGCATTCCCCAATTTCTGCACCTAGCTGTTTCCAGTACTCAACAGTGCAGTTTGGGAAAAACTCATTTGTAATATGTCAGTCAGTGGGCAGATAACATCCTAGAAACTGAGAAGGTGTAAAAAAACAAAACAAAGGAAGGTTTCTTATACAAAGACTGAGGAGAATATCCCATGGTTGAATGGTAAAATCTGCTAATGCTGTTTTTCTGTAAAGGTTGAACGTAAATCTTACAGTAAAGCGAGATAATGGACTTCTGTGTGAGTTTATAGGAAGAACAATTGCACTCAGCACTAATGCCCACTGGTGTGAGCATTCACAAATAGAAACATTCATTATTTAGGATCATATGGCACTCGAGACAGTGCTCTTCATTCTGTGGTTTGAGCTAAAGGATAAATTCCACCTGACAGCTCAGCCTCACTCAATCAATCATAGAGGCAAATGCAAGAGGTGGCATTCTTTGACCACAAAGTGTCAGCTTTGATAAATCTTGATTATAAATTGTAAACTGTGGCTTTCTGTTGACAGTGTGGTTTAGAAACGGCCTGCCGAGGCCTAATGAGAATTACTGATATGATACACAATTACACTGTAAAATCATTGTCTGAACAAAAGTAAAAAAAAATATAATAATAATAATAGTAATTTGATATTTTCTGTGTATGTGTAATCTCAAACTTTAGCAAATAAATTAATTGACATTATTTAGATTCATTTTAGAAATGCTTATGTGGTTCTCACTAGAAAGCAAGGCAGAGATCAACATTTGTTCACTCACATTTACTAGGGAATATGAAGTATTTACAGTACAAACACATCATAGACTAACAATATTCCAACCGATATTGTTCTAACCATCCTAACTGGGACTATAGATAAAATATATTTATATTTAACCGTGGCTTTTTGAAATTCTGTTACTGTTTCTGCTGTATGCATGATGTTTTCTGTTACATGGAACACACTAGAGTATATTTTAAGATATACTATTCAGTAGAGGACATATGGGATACTGCATGTCGTAATGCAGTGCGCTTCATCTGACATACCATTTCCACTGGGGATCTTTCTCTTGCCTCATTATTTGATCAGACTGCCAGAAGTTAAACACAACACCAAGACAAAATGCTATTTTGTGTTCTCAATGTACTAAAAATAATGGTCTTATTATGAGAAAACATTTTCTGCATGTGTCAAATGCAATGTGCTTAGTTAAAGATGAAATGTATTCTAAGTTTTCCGTCAAAAGTATTTTATAAAATAAATAATACTGCCTTGATTACTATTTTTATTTAATATGTAGTTATGGCCAGTTATTGGATTGCATTTATGGCACCTTTAAAAACACTGTGAAACAAGAGCTGAACGTACACTTTGCAATAATAGTTTTAAATAAACGTATTATTAAAATGATTGCAATTATTATTAAATTGTTAAACTGAAATGATTAATTTAAATAGAAGTTTTAAATAGTTTTTTTTTTTTTTTTTTGTAATAGTTTTAATTTGAACAGATTTGAAATGCCATTCCACTTGAACAAACCCCGTTGTTACATCATTGTTTGCTTATTCCCAGCATGCATGTGACATATAAATGATACAGATAGGGTTATAGGATTATTATTTTATTGTTTACTGGCTTTATTTATGCTGCTGCTGTTGTTGTTTTATCACCACCGTTAGTTATTTGTTGTGTGGTGATGGTGTTCAGAGCTCATCTATTTCCTTAATGATGTTTGCTGAGGTTGGTGTAATAAGCTCTGAAGTTTTTCTGCCTTCTATATGAAACTATTGAAATGATGGTTTTGTCTGCCATACTTTCTTATCTCCAGATACTGCACGATCTTTGCTTTGCAGAGCTGTGCTAACGTAATCAATTGAACCCATGTATAAAATGTTAATTATTATAAAGTTGCATTTATAGTTGCATTAGCAATTTATTGAACAAATAGGATGATTTATGTTTCTGAATTAATTCAGCTTTAAATATTGAGTTGACTGTCTTTAGAATTCAAGACATGTTAACTTGTATTCACAAACTAATATAATTGTGTCCCACACCTCATTAAAAAATTGGTTAGATTTCCTGTCTTTGCGGTATAATTTCAGTTGGACAGACTTTAATTGAGTTTACTCAAATAGGGATTAAAGTGAGGTTCACATTGTGTAAAGGTTTTTACTGTGCTGGTGAAAAGTTAATGTTGAAAGCCCATCAGAAACTATTGGCCCACCTTTGTTGACAGCTACAGTTACAGTACAATTTTTTATAGCCATTCAACTCTATTGATTCACATTGTCAATTCTAGCAGAAGCATGGGAGGGTTATTTCAGTCCTTCACTTTGAAAAACACTGGCTTAAAACTAACCCAATTTGGCTTGTTATTAACCCAGGGGCTGGGTAAATATAGGACAGAACCCATCTTGGGTTAATTTTACCCAGCAAATTGGGTGGTTTATTTAACCTAGAATAAGGAGTTGATTTAACCCAGCTATGTTTTATTCATTTTTTTACTTCATACATTAAATAATGTTTACAGGTGAACTTAAATCCTAAAAAAGTTAAAAAAAATAAAACTTTTCTTCACACAACCACTGGTTTGTATGATAACTTAATTTTCCTTCATTTATCATTTACAGCATTGTTTCGTTTTTAATAGGCTATACATATTGCCCATATTTAAGCTCAGAGGTAATATTTTAATATCGGAAGTATTTGTATTCCGCATCTTAATGAATACAATAATTTATTTTATTTATGCAAAGCATCAGGCTTTTCCATCATGCGAAAAGACCGCGCCACTCAATAAGGCTTATTCATACCACGCGCCTGTATGTTGCTCTGCATAAAATTGAACGATATACAGCACAGTAACGATTTTACAGATAAAATAAAATGTATACAAACCTGTATTTTACTGACAAATGTATTTTATTGACAAATTTCTGAGAACGCAAAATTCCTGCGATGTTACCCAGCATCTGAGTAACACAAAAACCACCTAAACATTGGGTTGTTACATTTGACCCAGGAGCTGCAAAACAGTGTTTTTTCAGTGTTAGTTAAAGAAACAGACTCAAATTCTCTCCCATGAAAATGGTTTCTTCTCTGTGTCAGTACATCAAAATATTAAGGTGAGAAGGTGTTTTCATTGATCTGTTTTTCTCACACTAACTATACTCAGAGGTATAACATTCTCAACTGTGAAAAAAAAAAAAAAAAAATACCCACACACACCAGTGTTTGGAAGCATTGATAGCTTTTGTGGCACCATTATTTCACACACTGACTTTGCTCTTAGCTTTGTCCTCTCATTTCTTCCTTCCCCTTTTTATCCACACAGTATCTATCTGTTTTTTTTACCCCCATGCAGACACTTGCTGGCTGGCACAAATATATTTGATATCACAGAGTTTCATCATAAATTACAAATTGATTCCAGCCTGGCAACAGGCCTCTTACACAATTAATACCCCAGTTGCATATTAATAAAGCAGCTATCAAATCAATAAACACTGAGACAAATGAACATTATCACCCTTGGATATAAGCAGCAGCAAGGCAGCCTGATCATTTTAGTTAAAAATATACTGCACTGTGGCAAAAAAAAAAAAAAAAAAAAAAAAACACATACGCACATACTTTTATTTTTATGTGCAAATATATTTTTCAACTGTAAACAATTCTCTGTAATTCCATAAAATTATAAGAAATCTAATGAATTATATAAAATATGAGTTCTATGAAAAGAAAGAACAAATTCTCTGAATCTCTTGAATGTGGTGTCTTCTTTTCATTCCTATTCTTGCTTGTCCTCATACCAGATGGCACAATGCCGACCTGAGGTGAAGGGACTATTTAGCAACAGCAAACATAATAATTCCAGTCCTGCAAATGGAATGGAATGAATTTCCTTCCCTGTCAGGCAATATTGACCAAGCCAGAAGTAAAATAGCCTTGAATAAAATGAGTTTCTAATCCTGACTGCCAGGACCCGTGAAGGGACAGAACGTGTAGAGCAGAATTCACAGTCTGGTCAAATGTCATGTTTTTGAAATGGCCATTGACTTGAATTGACCATTCATATTCTTGTGTGAAGTCAAAGGTTAGGATAGAGGTTTATCACGTGTGACTCACCGCCGCCATCACTCTGCAGAAGCAGGATGACGCTGTTATGGAATGACACAGCCTCATTGCCTGTGTGTGTGTGTGTGTGTGTGTGTGTGTATCCAAGTAAGTGTTAGGCAATGGCTCTCTGCCAATGCAACTTAAAAGACTCACTTTGGCACAGCCCTGTCAGTCGAAGAAAAAACGGTGTGTTTCGATTTGGGGGGTTAGTGGACCATGAAAGCACTGAGTAACCATTGAGCAGTTAGATTTCAGCATTTGTATTCTCAGAAAGCACACCCACAGACCGCTCACTTACTGTCTGATGGATACTGCTCACATGACAAGCACAATACAGAAAACAGAAGGTTTTAATATGATTTACTTCTATGCATTTTTCACAAGTGGCACACTCTGCTAAGACGCTGGCCCCGAACCTCTAAGGTCGTGGGTTTAAATCCAGGGTGGCACATATCCAGATTGCAAGAAGTTTTGTGGCAAGAAGTTCTACGAATGTGCTTCTGTTCCAGATGTTGGATTTTGCGGGGAAGTCGTGGCCTTATGGTTACAGAGTCAGACTCCCAATCCAAAGGTTGTGAGTTTGAGTCTCGGGCTGGCAGAAATTGTAGGTGGTGGGAGTGAATGTACAGCCATGACTGAGGTGCCCTTGAGCAAGGCACTGAACCCCCAACTGCTCCCTGGGCACCGCAGCATAAATGGCTGCCCACTGCTCCGGGGGTGTTCACTGTGTGTGTTTATGCACTTTGAATGGGTTAAATGCAGAACACGAATTCCGAGTATGGATCATCATACTTGGCTGTATGTCATTTCACTTTTACTTAAACAATTTTTGGGTTAATTGTCAACCCAGCGCTGGTTAAATATTGGACAGAATGGGTTATCTTGACCCAGCATGATGGGTTAATTATTTGACCCAACATGCTGGGTTGTTTTATTTATCTAAAAAAATACTATATTGCTGGCTAAAACTGGGTTGGAAACAGTGGCGTAACAAGTCAACTCCTTGTCCTTATGCAAATAAATTTGTAAAGGGGCACTGAAACACTCTGAAGGTTAAAGTGGGCTCCAACTTAGTTAACCTGAGTTATATAGTTTTCTTTTCTGAGGTGTTTTAATGATGGTACAAATGCTTGGAAATTATATGTAACATTTTCAAATCCATTTATTATTTTTAGTGTGCCAGCCACCCAATAATTGCTATAAGCTTCGTGCTTTGTTACTTTTAATATAAGTCTCAGCTTTCAAGTTAATTTTTTTAAATGAAATCTCTTAAAAGTGGTTTGAGGTTGCTGTATTTGCCGCAGTTCAAGTGGCATGTGAATCAATCATCTTTTCCTCTTTAATACTAGTTACAGCACAAAATACACCTGAATGAACATCAGAAGGCAAAGTGAAAGAAAAAGTACAATTTAATGAAATAAATGTGTCGTGTAATCAATCAATTGGTGTTTCAACCGCAGAAAAAAAGTCATTTAAACAGCTTGTAAATGGTCGCTTGATGTTCTCGTTAACAAGGTTCGGGAGGAGCGAGTCAGATACTTAGCCTAATCAACACAGGTGGACCACAATCTAGTAATCAGTCCCACAGTATAAATATCGCTGACTTACCTCTATCCATCGACGGTTTATCAGCATCCCTCCTCCATCTCATCTCCTCACTTTGAGTTAACGTTATAATTAGATGGGGAAGGGGGGGGCTCTAGGTTCGAGCTCGGAGCACTTCCCCGGACAGCACGCCAAATAGCATACCATATCTCAGCTAATTATATGTAAGCTAAACTCGTGAAACAAAGCCTACAGTATAACATTGCCAACATTGTTTTATTATTCTCAAAAATCAGTTAACTGGGTTGGAGTGTTGTTATTGTTAACTAAAGCAGTTCATAAGGCGTGTTAAATTAAAGCTGAAATAAAATATTTAACATTAGATGAAAAACTTTAACTTTATAACAATGACAAATGTGCTCTTTGCAGCTAACTAAAATTTAATAACTTGAAGTACTAAAATTACTAAACTGAAATAAAATGAAAGCTAAAGAGAAATATTAAAAACCTATGGAAAAAAAGCACAAAATAAATTAATTAATACATACATTCCAAATTAAAATGAAAACTGAAATATAAAAATGAAAGCTAATTCAAAATATTAAGAAATACTATTTCAATATAGAGATAATACAGAATTGTGTCTTTTAATGCTTGCTTTATGTTTAATGTTCCAGGTTGATACAGTGAGCACTTTTGAGGAAGAACCACTGGAATTGCTGGATCTGTTTACAAGGTTAGTGAAACATATATGTCTCTGCTGTTTCCTTCTTTTTATTCACAGACTGCTGTGTATTTTTTTTATTTTTAATTAAATTTTTATTTTTTGATGCAATATACTATATACATCAACTAATTCAGATCAAACTGCCTCTAAATGGCAGGAAAAGGCAAAACAAACTCGAAGAAATGTTTGTAATACAAGTCATTCAGAAAGACTGTTCCTGTTTACAGGCAGTTCTTTTACATTTAAATTAGCCTGTATATATTTGGCAGATCCTTTTATTCAAAGTGACTAACAAGGTATCCATTGAAAACGATGGTGTTGTTAGTGTGTTCTGTTTGAACTACCAGAGTAGAAACCGTGAACAGAATAGGCTACGATGTACGGCCAGATGTTAGTCACAAGTCTGTATATGTGGCTATTAAAAGAGTGACTTGTTGCAGTTTCCTGTATTAGTAATGACTTGTTAATAAATAAATATATATATATATATATATGTATATGTATATGTATATGTATATATATATATATGTATAT